>NC_132839.1:79570999-79876178 GCF_048164855.1 Canis lupus baileyi
AGCTATCCTGGAGACCCGGGATCGAGTCCCAAGTTGGGCTCCCGGTGCATGAAGCCTGTTTCTCCCTCTGCCTGTGTCTCTGCCTCACTTTCTCTCACTGTGTGCCTATCATAAATTAAAAAAAAAAAAAAAAAGCAATACTATACAGGGACAACTGGGTGGCTCAGTTGTTGAGCATCTGCCTTTGGCTCAGGTGGTGATCCACAGGTCGTGGGATTGAGTCCCATGTCAGCCTCCCCACAGGGAGCCTGCTTTTCCTTCTGCCTATGTCTATGCCTGTGTGTGTGTGTGTGTGTGTGTGTGTGTGTGTGTGTCATGAATAAATAAAATCTTAAAATAAATTAAAAAAAGCAATACCATATGTATTACACTAGGAGACAGTAACACATAACAGAAAATGGTGCACTTTTCATGTTGGGCATACCTAGATTCAAATCTCATTTCTTCTGTAATAATTATAGAACCCTCACCAAGTATGGTATATTTTTACTAAGATTTTTATATATACTGGAAGTGGGAAAGTTAACATTACCTACATCCTAGATTTCTTAAAACCTAAATTATAAATTACATGTACAGTACATAAGACTTGAAAAGCCTTGACATAGAAGGAGGACTAAACAATTTTGAACTAGTGTCATTATATTTAACCCTCATTCAAAACTCAAAAATTTCAGGATAAGTAGTTCTAAATTTTAAATACTCACCTGGGTGGCTCAGTTGAGTAAGCCTTTGACTCTTGATTTCGGTTCAGGTAATGATCTCAGCATGGTAAGATGGAACCTGGTGTTGAGCTCCACTCTGATATGGAGTCTCCTTAAGACTCTCTCTCTCTCCCTCTCCCTCAACCCCTCCCTCTCCCCTAACATGTGCACACAGGCGCACGCTCTCTCATAAATAAATAAATAAATAAATAAATAAATAAATAAATAAATATTTTTAAAATGTTGCTCTTCTCTATCATTCTTCCAACTAATGGAAGACAAAGTAATTATACTTTTTTCCTTCATTTTGTTTTAAGTTAATATGTAATGGGACTCAGAAAAAAGAGGGATTAGTAGTTTGAGAGTTTTCCTCTCACACAGACCATTTGCAATTTTGAGACTGAAAGTTTTGTGAATGTTTCACCAGGCAATCATCACAACCAATGCCTAGGCATTATCTGAATGATGTCTGAAATGGTGCCCAAGAGAGTAAAAATATTCAATAAGCACCACTTAGTGACAACTCATTGGCAAAATATAAATTAATATAAGAATTACTTGTTAAAACCCTGTGTCTTGATGCATGTAGCTCTCTCTCATTTAGAAGTTTACCTCAAAGATTCTTCAAAAATTCTCTCCACATATATAGAGTAAAATAATCACTGCTATATTTAAGCATTGTGTTTAGACAGTGTTGAAATATTCATTCAGTAGGTTCCAGGTTGTGGCTATGGGCACCTATATATATTCCAAGTATTTCACAACCAGTTCTGTGTGGATCTCAACAAATGAGTAAAGAAGGTATCTATATGCAATCTGCACATATACAAGTGTAAAGAGACTGAACAGCAGCACTCACATAATCTCTCATTTGATCATCACACAAGGCAGATATAATCAGCCTTTCCTCATTTTACTGATGGAAAAAAATAGAAAGCAAGTAATTTATTCAACAGTAGAGAATTCGGAAGTATAAGAACTGAAATTTGAACCTAAGTCTATCCAACAACAAATCCTAGATTGTTTTATTTTTGATCATTTAATCACTGTATCTTTGTAAATGGCTTATCTTCAAAATTTATTAAAATGTGTTTATCTAATGAAGACTTTCAAATGTTTACATTAAAAAAATACTGCTTAGCTCTTGTAAAACAGAAACAAAAGTGTAGTATGTTTAGAAATTCCATGTATTGGATCTGAGATTTTGAGTATTTCCTGAGCTAATAAGTTGTGTTTTTTAAAAGATTTTATTTATTTACTCATGAGAGACAGAGAGAGAGAGAGACAGAGAGACAGAGAGACAGAGAGACAGAGAGACAGAGACACAGGCAGAGGGAGAAGCAGGCTCCATGCAGGGAGCCCGACGTGGGACTCGATCCCGGGACTCCAGGATCACGCCCTGGGCTGAAGGCAGCGCTGAAACCCTGAGCCACCGGGCTGCCCTGAACTAATAAGTTTTAGTAAGTTTCAGTGCATTCTATTTGCCTGACAGACTTTGTCTCATTTCCAAAGGTATGTAATAACTTAGTTAATCAATAGTTATGAATAAATCAATAAGGATTTATGATGGTCTAAATAATTCTATAAAGAAACAAAGTATCCCAAAATCAAGACCATGAATGCAAATATTACACAAAAGTAGTGAAGGCTTTGGCTTTCAGGAAATGGAGAAAGTGACTTAAGATTACTTAAGGCTGCAGAATATAAATGCATGATACAAAACTTTGAAGATACATCCTTTTTGTCAAAAAAATCACCACTATCCTTCAAAATTCCATCACAAAACACTTAGCTTTTATTGTAAAACCTAAGTACATATACTCGAGAGGTGTGTGCAACCCGAAACTCTATATAAGCAGATGAAATTCGGGTTCACAGAGGCCGTGTTTTTCATATAGATAGACCCCAGGAGCACAATTCTTTTTAGGTAGCTCACCTTAGCCAGTGCTAACATTCTGGCAGTAGGTATTGTTCAGCATGAAACATTTGACACTGCTCTTAGAGGTTTCTTGAGTACCCAATGGCCCCAGTTGGTGTGTAGGATATATACACAGCTTAAACAATTCTCTTGACTTCTGGCAATTTCTGACAAACTGGAAACCCCAGCAGGAACTAAAATGACATTGACAGCTATGGGATGGTCTGCATTATATTTCACCTTTTAGCATTTTTACTCTTTCAATAAAGTATATCATTGAGAGGGATGGGAGGCCTGTCAGGTCACAAATACACTGCAAATGAAAAATGACAAAAGTTTTGCTCTTTGTATGAATAGGGTCTGATGTGAAGTTTAGTTAAAGTCATCCAGACTCTTGTATACAGTTGAGAAATAGGGCAAATTTCTTGCGATGTTTCAAAAATCTATTGCCGTCCAATTGTTTTTCAGGAATGACTGACGCCACCATGAAATTTCCTAATAAATGTATTAAGATCTTATGACACAGAGCCATGCCTTTCATAGAGGATCCTACAAATTTGCCTGTCAGTCTCTCATTTCTTCACTCATATGTTATTGAGGAGCTCTACAGAGTCATTTCCTTGAAATATTCGCCAACAGCTACTCTCGGATTATGGGATGGGATGATTATGACATAAGAAATGCTAATCAGTCCCTTTCTTGGGATTTAAATTTGAGAATAAAAATAGTATATCATTCTTTCTTGGATGACTGGAGCGGTCATATTAAGACTCAGGAAGTACTTATTGAATAAATTCCATCTGTAATTTGAGAAAAGAAGCAATAGAAATAATCATGTAGAAAGAGACAGAGATAAAGCAAGTCTGCAGAAAGGAGCAGAAGGGCAGGGAACAATCCATTGGTTCCTTATGCCCAGCTTAAATCCATTTTTGAGATCCATTTGTTTTCTGAAACATGCCTCCTTTGCCCCTGCAGTGGTTTCTCCTGCTATTCCTGAGCTAATGCAAGGTGTTGATGGAATCAAAAGAGTTCTCACTGATATTCTCTTCTAATGGGAATAAAGTGTTTCCAGTCACGCTCCTTCTGGCAGAAAGCATACATTAAACAAATAGCTTATGATAATGGAGAATACCGATGGAATAAACAGCATATTAAGTTTTATGTCCAATAACCAAGGTAGCAGACAGAGGAGAAAGATAGGGATTTTAAAGCCAAAAACATAGACTCTCTTATCAGACAGCTGGTCTTAGGTTATTTGGATTTTCTTCATTTTTGTGTCCTCACAGGCCAGACTTATGGGATGTGTAGTCACGCAGGTCCTTGTGCAGAAAGGCTTTGGGGTTTAATGTTCTGCTTTCATTGTGTCGAAAGGCTCAATAATTTTTTCTTCTGATTTGCCTTTCATTAAGTGAAGTTGGATAGGATGACGGAAATTGCACGAAGAGCTCGGAGCCACATGGTGACCCTACTTCCTACCATTTCCAACCTTCCCAGGGTGACTGTGTGTTTCCAAACTTCTGGCACCCTGGGCCCCACTCAGAATCCTTTTCTCTACACCTGGTTGGCAAGAGTTGCTGCCTTCTGCCCAGGGCTGATCAGTGTAGCACAGGAGTCCGCTATTCCATCATTCTGCCCGCATTCGACCAGCACTCTCTGCCCCTGTTGGGAGCTGAGGAGCAGGGCAGCAGGTCAGGTGCATGCCACAAGAGCTCACAGGGCAGGGCAAGGCAGCTGCTTCTACTTTGGCACAATAACACCACAGAACAGCATATTTGGCAAATGATTCCGTGGGAGCTTCTTTCCCATTCCTGATCCAGGTATTGAATGTGTCTTGATACGGGGACTGGATTCTTAGGGATCATGCATCCATAGTAGTGCTTTTGGGCAGTGGGCATGGAAACAAGTAATGACTTTCCTGGCATTTTCCTTTTAGTCTGGGCCCTGCAAATGATGTCATGAGCCCCGGTTCTGGGTGAAATAAAGTCTCTCATCCTGATCATCCTTTTTTTTTTTTTTTTCCTAGGCTTTTCTAATGAAGAGGTTGGTAAAGTTTCTAAGAATCAATTTACATATGGGTATTTTGGTAGGAGGAAAATAAAAGGTGTAAGTGAGCAGAATTGATGTGGGAAACAAAAGCAAAAGAAAAAATTAAATCTCCTTATGACTTACAGCCCCCTGACAAGTCCTTGAAACAGGCAGAGTGACATTCCTCTAGGAACTTGGCTGCCTTGATGTTAATACTTTGCTAAGGGCAAAAGGCAATCTTAGCTCAACATTATCCCGACCCCCCAGGATCCTGTAAGCCTACTTTAACATGTAAAAATTCTTTTGGAAATTTCCTTTATCTCCACCCCCAAGATACATGTTAGCAATCATCCCCCCGAGCATATGATCCGCTGATATACATCTGAAGGTTCTCGTGATTAAGATTTTATTAAGCAGTAACAAATGACCTTTTTCCAAAAATAGCTAGGCCTCTCAAGGTCCTAAAAACAAGATTTAGAGTTTTACACTCTCCCTAACTTTCTCCCAACCTGAAAGTATATAATGGGCCACTCCTCATGACCACAGTGCGGCTCTTTCTGCCCACGGGTCCTGTCCCTGTGTTTTAATAAAGACACCTTTTTTGCACCGAAGAGATCTCAAGAATTTTTCTTGGCCATTGGCTCCGAACCCCACCACTTCACACCACATCAGAATGAGGGATATATTGAAGAGTAAAAAGCATGATGTTCCTCTCCTCTGGGTCACCCACTATAATATCCTAACTGGTATGCCACCAGTTGCTTGCAGAACAGTAGATAAGTCATCCTCAGCAGGCAGCAGTCTCATTTAATTTAGCCCATTTTGCTGCATTTTTATTAAACAAAAGATTATAAAATGCTGTAAAGTTATTGGAAATAGAGGATATGGAAACATTACGGAAGGGTTAAGATGAATTAAAATGTCAGTGTAAAGCACATAGGAAACTATGATATATAGTGAGTGTTTGATATATGGGAGATATTGTTATATGGGAGTTATTGTTATATGGAATTTTCTTTGTTATATGGAACTTTTAATGAAGTGAGAGCTGAAAATCAACTGTATGTTGTTATGCTTCTTCCATCCAAGTAAATGTATTGAAGTATTTTCATAAATTCATTAGCTCTTGATTCTCTACAGTAAAGGGAGACATGGGTAATTGGATATAGTTGTGAATCATAGATGTTTAAAGACTTCATTTTGGAAAATAGTTTCAAGTCCTTTCTTATCAGTTCTGCTAACACAAGAAGTGACATTGATTGATTTAATTTTCACCTTGTCTACATGTTCCTGTTCACTTGCTGGTAAAGGTGCTAACAAGCAGTGAAAAAGCCAAAAGCATCAGACAGAAACTGAAAGAAACAGAATTAAGGGGTTGACTGGGAACGCAAGAATTATATAAAATTAGGCTAAAGCTATACAAGAGATACATTCTTAGATGTTAAATGTATATCAAACTCTTGTCAACTTTTTTTTTCTTGTCAATTTTTAAATCAAAGCCTTTTGGGTTTTTGTTTGTTTGTTTTTTGTTTTTTTGAAGATTTTATTTATTTATTTATTCATTAGAGACACACAGAGAGAAAGGCAGGGACACAGGCAGAGAGAGAAGCAGGCTCCATGCAGGGAACCCGACGTGGGACTTGATCCCGGGTCTCCAGGATCATGCCCTGGGCTGAAGGCAGGCGCTAAACCGCTGAGCCACCCAGGGATCCCAATCAGAGCCTTTTGATTTGATAGTGCTGAATTGGCTAAATACAAACAGATGAATCAATGTTTGAGTAATTTTAGTTGTCTATATGAAGGAGGATTTAGATGTGAGTTAAAGAATTTGAGTCATTTAAAAAAATGTTCTAATTTATCTAATAGTGCACCCACATCTCATAATTATATAGTCATCTCTCATAACTCTGTATGTAAACCCTGTTATTAATGGCATGACAAATAAATAACGTTAATCTCTAAGTGTGGAGCTGAGGAGTTGAAAAATTCTAATGTAGACATAGCTATGCCCAAACTTTATAGAGTTACTTGTATCTACATTACTCTATAGATGATGGAATGGTGCAACAGGAAGTCACTGTTGAGACTACTGTGTGCTTATCATTCCATCGATGGAATAAACAAGGAGCCACGCTAGTGAATTGCAGGTTCATGAGTCTACAATAAATAATAGAGCCAACACTAGATAATACACTGCTATCTAAACTCGCCAGTTGATTCTAAAATCAACCCACTATTTGCTATTGTTTAGAATCTGGAAAGTAAATCTACACTTACATTTCTATAATTTATATCTTTCCTTAGCAAGTTAAATCACCACTTCCCATAACTCATAGTTTTTTTGTAAATTCAAAAGTAAAAGGAAACTTAGAACCTCATATAATGATGCCACAAAGATTTAGTTGTTTGCTTGAGGGCAAGCCAGATCTTAAAATCAAGCCACTACCAAGCTAATATTGTATTTCCCTTTGCATTTTATAAATATGTTAATGTCATTATAAATCCTTTTGAGACATGAATACAATAAATCATTTCAGTGGTCTTTTTAGAACTGAACTATAAAGGAAACCTAATAGGTATTGGAAATCCCGTTTGATGTCATCATTTTAGAGCCAAAGATCTGATTAATATTCATTGGCTTTGTCGGAAATTGAAAGAGTATGATGTTTATCAACATATAATGGTGTTTGTTCATTACATTGATTTTTATTATGAGTTTTCACAATTTGAAATAATAACCACAAAAGCAACCCAAATGGATTTCTGATTGTTCATTGTTTATAGCATCTGTAGAAAATATGTTGGCATGACATTCACAACTAACATGTTTTATTTAAAATTAAGGGGAAAATAGTACTAATTATAAACATTGTCTATAATGGAGCTTTGTAGTTTACATAATTACATTTTGTAAAAGAAAGGAGGCAAGCTTGGTCTGACTTCATTTTTCCATTAGAAAGGATCTGACTGTCTTCCTCCCATGGTACCAGCTGCATGAGATCAGTGTGCTTCATTTCAATAGCCTGCAGAGACAGTTTACTTTCTAAGAGCTGCCTCTTGCAAATGTGCCAGGGGAAGGATAATTTTGCTCTCTATAACAATATGCAGAGGGCTAGGCTTGTCCAGAAATTCTGCTTCACAAACTATGTCTAGACCAGCAGTGCCATCAAAAATCTCAGTCTCAAATAAATATGTTCTGGTTTTCCTTTTTTTGCCAGATTGTTCTCAAGAAGTATTTTCCAAAATAAATAAGTGAATAAATAAATTACAAGATGGCTAAAAAAGTAAATAATTTCCTTTGTGGTATCTAATCGTAGGCTTTCCTCTCATTATTTGCATGCGGGACAAAATTACACTGAAACAGACAAATGGACTCTCAAAGTTATGTAAAAATTAAAATGGCCTGGCTAAATATGCTTCATTTAAAGTTTCAAAGTAGCCAATGAAAACACTTAAAATAAATATTCCAAACAATAAGATGTTATGTCTTTTCCTCAAAATTTATGTAAATCAGCCTACTGGAAAGAAAACAAAATTTTTTTTTTTAATGTTTAACAACAACAACAAAAAAGGTTATATCATGGCAGGACATTCATGGAGTTTACACTGATAACACAAGATGTGTAAAGGACCTTCTGGTGATGTTTGCATAGCCTGGATACTATCTGCGCTTTTCAGGCAAATTGGCCTATATGCCTTAGATAATATTCATCTCTGTATCTTTAGTGCCTGGAACAGTGTATTGTATAAAATGGGTCATAATAATAATTAATTATGATAGCTTCGAATCATGTTATAGTTAGTGATGGCTTGATGCTGTACTCATTGTGCAACCTTGGATGACATAATTCATACCTTGGATCCCTTTGTTTCCACATCTATAAAGTGAGGAGGCGGCCAATAAATACCTACAGGCAAGGTAGCCATGGTCTAACATATTATGTAATGAAATCACCTGATGGAGTTTCTTGATAAATAATTTTAGTTAGTAATGAATTATATATGAAAAGTCAATGATATAAAATTAAAGGCAAAGAGTGAACATAATAGCTCTTCAAAATATATGATATCATTCAGATTTGTTCTATGAATCATGGGAGAAAGCAATAAAATGATAAGAATGCAGAAGCAAAATAACATCTGTAGCTTAGAAAGCTATTCAGGTTTTATAATAGAAGAAGGCTCCAATTACAAAGCTATTTGGAGACATAATGCTAATCCTTTCTTTAGGGATTAGAATAAGAAACTAACAAGACAAAAATCTAACTACTCCTTGGTGAAAGTTGTTAATCACTTCGTGATACAACCTGTGCTAGTGAACATTTAATTATTATTAAATGTTAACAACACGTATGTGTTGATGATGTTTCCCCACTGCTAAGAATCATCATCTTTTAATGTGCCTGAAAATATTTTTGGAGACAAAATCCCTGTTGGAAGGTATCCTTGTTTATAAAGTCTGAGAATAAAGCTTGTATAAAAAATGACTGTTGTTATTTTAATATTATTAAAACAAAGAGACAAATCTCAGAGACCAAGAAAACATTAGACTTTCACTGAATTAAACTGAAATGTAAATTTATCACTGATTCATATCCTGAAAAATAAAGAAGGCTAAGTTTCATTGGGATGATTGATAACAAAGAAAATACTGAAAAATAATATAAATCACATAATCTGCATTATCCAGACCTAAAAATAAATAGCATAGTATAACTATTGTGCTCAATATCAAATAGAATTTCAGCCATCACTACAAACAGCTTATATAAGCTTAATACTGTATCCAATGCGGTTATTTTACGAAGCACACACGTGCCAGGTCCTCTAGTAGATGTTGATGTTTCAAAGGCATCATTATTAATGATCCATGACCCAGGATTTGCAGTCTAATGGAAAATACATTACTCATAAGTACCTAATTTCAGTGTTGGGTGGTGAAGGGTCTTTCTCCTTACTGGCATTATTTCTTCTATAAAATGTGCCTAGCTCTCATCTATTGTGATATAACTGGAATTTGTCATCTTCTTCCATGCTCAAGCTCTCTGGATTTGATGATTTGGCTAGGATCTGATGAAGATGAGTTAAATACACAGCCCAGCCCACTGAATAGCTAGATCATTGATTAATCCCAGAATGGGCTTCTAGTCCACACTAGGCCAGTTGGCACCCTTCACTAGGATTCTTAACATGCTGCTCTCTGATAGCAAATGTATTCCTAGTAATGGTAAGTGGCATTATTTTCAATTGTGTAGAAAAAGCTGAAAGGGAACATGTTATTAAGATATTTAAACACTGGGATCCCTGGGTGGCGCAGCGGTTTGGCGCCTGCCTTTGGCCCAGGGCGCGATCCTGGAGGCCTGGGATTGAGTCCCACATCGGGCTCCGGGTGCATGGAGCCTGCTTCTCCCTCTGCCTGTGTCTCTGCCTCTCTCTCTCTCTCTCTGAGACTATCATAAATAAATAAAAATTTAAAAAAATATATTTAAACACTGCTGCTATTTTTGTTCTTAAGCCACCTTTCCCATAGTTTTCCTGTTTGAAACAATAGCTATTTTCTTTTAAGTCAGGTTGAGTTGCATTTCTGACATTTTCTGCCAAGATGGCCATTCATCATTTACTGTTTTCCATGCATGATTTCCATAAATAATTAAATCTATGATACACAATAAAAAAGAGACCTTCTGAAAGTGTTACATCAGTTATCTTCTTCATTTATCCTGAGGGTGGGAAGGAAAACTTTCAGATAATAAAAACAGTGAGAAGATACATTCACAATAAATTTCAATAGCTTTGGGGATATTTTTCTTTAAAAAATATTTTGATAGGGGGAATTAAATCAGATAAGATAAATTCTAGGCATTTTAGATGAGTATTTATGCCCATTAGTATGGTTCTCTAGTAGATTAAGACTGAATTCAAATATTTTTATGAAGAAGTTCCTTCCCTACTGCAAAGTGCTATCCCAAAAGTTCTCCATGGGAAGGAATATTGACAACAGTCCCCACTTCTCTTTGAATGAAGATGAGAAGGCCCTCTGTGATACAATGTGATCACACAGGGCAATATGAGAGAGTACAACAAGCAAAATGCTGGAGTAGATTGACTGCAAGTTGTAGAGATATGAGAAGATTCAGAGAAGGCCTGGGAGCTTAGCTTTATGCCCTCGAACAGAAGTTTGGACTTGATTTAAGACTCTATATGAACAAAATGATCACCCAACATGGATAAGTGTAAAAAAATGCCAGATCACCAGCATGGATAACAAAACAAAACAAAACAAAACAAAACAAAACAAAACAAAATGAAAATTCACCAGATTACCAGAAAAGTCAATAAATGGTTGGCAAATTTGTGTTTTCCTCAAATGTAAGCACTTTCTCTTAATTGTAGCTTCATGAATTTAAAAATACATGTCTATATATATTTTCCATGTAGTAAAATGATATTTCATATTAGATGAATTTCATTTTGTCTTCTGAACTAGCTATTCTCAGAATAGGATGTAATTCTCAGAATAGCATGTAACTTAGTCAGCAAGATGATTTAAAAATATTTCTGATTCAATATTTTTATTTTTTTATTTTTATTTTTTTTAATTTTTTATTTATTTATGATAGTCACACACAGAGAGAAAGAGAGAGGCAGAGACACAGGCAGAGGGAGAAGCAGGCTCCATGCACTGGGAGCCTGACGTGGGATTCAATCCTGGGTCTCCAGGATCGCACCCTGGGCCAAAGGCAGGCGCCAAACCACTGTGCCACCCAGGGATCCCTGATTCAATATTTTTAAATAAAAAATATATCAGTAGAAGTTATCGATGAAGCTATTGTTCCTTCAATGCAGAAATGTATGATATCAACAAACCATTGGTAATATAGATCTAAAAGACACAAATTGAACCTAGTTGTCTTTTTTGCATAAATATTTTATTTCACAATATATTATGAAAAATTTGATCTAAAAAAATAAAGTAATATTGATATCACAATGAAAACCTTTTCTAGCTTAAATAATGTAAGCATGGTTGTCTAAAGGAGTTCAATGGAACTCTACTTCTGTATATTTGTTTTATGAGATTAAATTTGGTCTCCTAAATCTATTGTGCCATTTTAAAAGATCTGTAATAGAAATTTATTTAAAAATTAAATTCAACATGCTAATATGAAATTCTGGACATGATTTTTTAAAATAATTATTTATTTATTCATGAGAGACACACAGAGAGAGAGAGGCAGAGACATAGGCAGAGGGAGAAGCAGGCTGGGAACTTAATACCAGACTCATACAGGACTAGATCCCGGATCCCAGGATCATGCCTTGAGCTGAAGGCAGACGGTCAACTCTGAGCCATCCAGGCATTCCTGAAATTTTGGAAGTGATTATTTCATCTTGCTCTTCTTAACAATTTCAACTTAATGCGTCAGGTTAAAATTGACCTTACCATCTCTCTAAACATATTTGTACATTTTATAGGTATACTATAAATTAGGAATGGCATACTTCTTCATTATATTTAACAAAAAGTCTGATATATTTATTTTGAATTAGATAAGCAAGCTCACAAATCTGAGACAAGGATGTCTTAATTTAATATCACATGAGTGCCCTCCTGCTGGATTATGTGATTATCTGGGTGATTCTAAGCAGTGTATTGTTTCTGAGCACTAGTGTCCTCTACTATAAATGTGAAGCAGATAGGTTATATGTATCATAAGGCTGTATGTATTAAGTCTGTTATATGCTTAGAATGAGGTATGATAAATTATTATCAATTTCATTTTTATTACTATAAATTATCATTTTTATTCACATTAAATGTCCAAAACTATTATGAATTTCATTTATATTGTTAGAACTTTGCTTGTATTTTTTTTTAATTTTTATTTATTTATGATAGTCACACAGAGAGAGAGAGAGAGAGAGAGAGAGGCAGAGACACAGGCAGAGGGAGAAGCAGGCTCCATGCACCGGGAGCCCGACGTGGGATTCGATCCTGGGTCTCCAGGATCACGTCCTGGGCCAAAGGCAGGCGCTAAACCGCTGCACTACCCAGGGTTCCCAGAACTTTGCTTGTATTATTTTGATGAATCAAGTTAATCTTTTTTTAAAGATTCTATTTATATATTTGAGAGAGAGAGAGAGAGAGAGAGAGAGAGAGATAAAGCATGAGCAGAAGGGAAAGGGAGAATCAGACTCCCCACTGAGCAGGGAGCACAACATGGGGCTCAATACTAGGATCCAGGATCGTGACCCGAGCTGAAGCCTGGTGCTTAACCGATTGAACCACCCAGGCACCTCAAAAGATAAGCTTATTTTATTATTTATTGCATATTTTAGAAAACTTAACTTTCATATACTTAAATATATTTTTCAGGCAGCCCAGGTGCTCAGCGGTTTAGCGCCGCCTTGAGCCCAGGGCCTGATCCTGGAGACCTGGGATCGAGTCCGCATCAGGCTCCCTGCATGGAGCCTGCTTCTCTCTCTGCCTGTGTCTCTGCGCCTCTGTGTGTGTGTGTGTGTGTGTGTGTGTGTGTGTGTGTGTGTGTGTCTCATGAATAAATAAATAAAATCTTTAAAAATACATATATATTTTTTCACAGTAAAAGTAATGTGCAAAAAAAAGATTTGACAATGATTTCTATTAAAATATATGAGAAAAGTGGATCTGATGAGGTAAGAAAATAAAAGCAAAAATAAACTATTGGGACTACATCAAAATAAAAAGCTTCTGCACTCTGAAGGAAACAATTAACAAAACTAAAGGATAGCCTATGGAATGGGAGAAGATATTTGCAAAGTACATACCTGACAAAGGGTTATTATCCAAAATATAGAATGAACTGATACAATTCAACACCCAAAATGCAAATAATCCAATTAAAAAAGGGGCAGAAAACATGAACCTACATTTCTCCAAAGAAGACAACCAGATGACTGGCAGACACATGAAAAGATGCTCAACGTCATTCATCAGCAGGAAAATGCAAATCAAAACTACGATGAGATATCATCTCATACCTATCAGAATCGCTAAAATCAAAAGCACAAGAAACAACTAGTGTTGGCAAGGACAGGAAGAAAAAGGAACTCTCTTACAGTGTTGGTGGGAAGGCAAACTGGTGCAGCCACTCTGGAAAACAGTATGGAGGTTCCTCTCCAAGTTAAAGATAGAGCTACCTTATGATCCAGTAATTGCACTACTTAGGTATTTAACCAAAAAATACGAAAACACTAATCCAAAGGGATACATGTACCCCTATGTGTATAGCATATTATTTACAATAGCCAAATTATAGAAACAGCCTAACATTTGTCAATAGATGAGTGATGTTTTTATTATAAGATTAATGGGGAATTTCAGACATCCTGTTTGAATCCAGAACACATACTCATAAACAGAGTGCATAACGACACCAACTGTTCAGAACAGAAGTCAACTGTGAACAATTGTTAAGTCACACCCAGGGCATTCTACTTGAGCGACTGGTCCTCCTCATAAGTGAAATATAAACATGTTTCCTATGAAAATCATCATGCAAATATTCCTCTTAAATTTTAATTAGCCATGTTCGTAGTTTGCTGACACTTAAACTGTCTGGTGTTAACATTTTCCAGGCTTTAATTAACAAGTACCACAGAGTTTGCTTAATGCTGTAATGTGGTGGAACATGATTTTATGTATCTATTTTAATACCCAAATATTATCTGGAGCCATAGATTTATATCAAAATTAAATATCTGTTCCAGTCAAATAATGTCATATTGACTTCATTAGCATTCATGGAGCTTCACAGCTGGAATATAAATGGCACTTTGTTCATTACAACATAAGTTCGTTAGTTCTAATAACTGGATTTATCATTTTATACCTCTGAAATAAAAGAGAGATGGATACAAATGTGCATATCCAAATAGTAGCATTTCCTAGGCCAGATCAAGAGGAGATTATTTTATATGAAATTACAAAAAAATATGTAATTGGTCATTTATTTTAGACCAGGCCCTTCACCTGAATTATCCCAATTAATCTTCACAATCACCACATACAGCTAATATTACCCTTGTTTTACAGAGGAAAAAATGTAGGTACAGAGAAGTGACACAATTAATCAAAGGAAGGTGTAGTATCTGAATCCCTGGCAGTCTGTTCCTAAGCCTGTGCTTTCAACTTGTATATCTTGCTCCTTTGCAAATGTGTCCTCATTTTTTTTTTTTTAGTTTTAATTTGAACTTGGGTATTAATTCATTACCTTTCTTCTGATTTATCACATTTTGATATCTTTGTTCACTGCTTAATAAATGCTGAAATAATTGCATTTAAATACTAACTTTGATACCCGCAGAAGTATTTCACTTCTTCATTTCATTGCAGGGAGTAATCACTGTGGTGTTTCTTTCTCCCATCATTCTACCACTCAGTCTGTAACTAAGCTTCTCCCACTTGTAACTGTAACTAAGCTTCTCCCACTCCCACTTCTGCTTCATCTTACAGTAAGCTGAGGGCAGAGAGCTGGAAGGTAGGGAATTTCTACTGGGTAAGTAAGCGATCAATTCCTGTTATCAGTATCCTCTTCCCACTGAGAAGTCAGAAGCAGATGTATTGTACACTCTCGGTTGCCTATCCAACATTCACTTTTCTCTTAATTTTTCTTAATATTTTGGAGAAGTATTCCAATCATCGGTGTGCCTTTGGGGAGCTGATCCCATTCTCTGACCCCAACTCTAACCCCTACCATTCTACTTACATTACCTCAATCAGAAAAGCCCTATGTTGTGTGTTGTCCTGTTGTTCAGCTAATGATGATAAAGACCAGGCATTCTAAAT
Source organism: Canis lupus baileyi (assembly GCF_048164855.1). NCBI lineage: Eukaryota > Metazoa > Chordata > Mammalia > Carnivora > Canidae > Canis > Canis lupus. The sequence goes on from NC_132839.1 coordinate 79,586,475, forward strand.
CTAGAGTCCACACACTCTTACCACCATGTTATATTGCTTCTTTATCACGAGACCCCATATACACCATATCCTAGAAGAAACTCATGAGATAATGGGAAAATCATATATCTCTATTTGTTGTAACATAAGCAAAAATAAAACTGTTTCAAGTATACATTCTTAGGTAGGTGTGCTCAGTGCTATTTAGTAGTCAATAAATATCCCTTACTATCTTAGTATTATAATTATAAACATAACTCTCAGAGAGTTTTACCATTTTGAAGTCCATTGTCAGAGCCAACTCCAAGCAAAGCTTTAAAGTAGGTGAACTGCTTCATTGCTTTCTTTTTCCCCTATTCTTTCCAAGGATCAATTCAAGAGCCTCCCTAGGCAATGAGAGCCCTTACTTAGTCTTCTGCCAGCTCAAACCCCCATAGCTTAACTGCCCCCATTAGCCACTTGCCAAATCTCTTCACTAAAGCACATGTATTTTGTCTTCCCTACACCAGGTCCTATTACCAGCTTAATGACAGTTACTAATGTAGCTGGGCTGCCCTTAGTTTCTTGATGGGTTATCCCATTCTTTATTCATTTGACCAGAAAATAATAATAATTTTCATATGCAAAGGACTCTGGGTAAGCTATAGAACTAACACCATCCCTCAAGGTACTCTCTGCCTTATTAGGTATACGAAACACAACATGTATGCCAACACTTCACACTAACAAAACTGGTTAAGGGGTCACTAAAAAGTACAGCTACAGTTCTGAGGAAGTTAAAAGGGGGAGACTACTCTGCTTGTTCACTCTTAGGTAACAAAATAGGGATGTTTAGGAAATAAAAGCCTAGAACCTTATGGGATGCCTGGCTGGCTCAGTTGGTAGAGTACACAAATTTTTATCTCGGAGTTATGACTTAGATCCCCATTGGTGGCATGGAGTTTACTTAATTTTATTTTAATAAAAGGCTAGAACTTTACATTGTAATACAAGATTGATTTCTCGGATTGATTTATATTATTGCTTTTGGGATTTTTCATAGTTTAATAATGGCAGCTACAAGGTCATCTTCTTTATGGCTGGGACTTTAGAATGGAGAGAACTCATTTAACACTTTTAAGGGCACAAGGGATGGCATTTTTCAGACTTCGAACTACTCTTTCCAATTATTGCTGGCCAATGACACACTTCCCCAGCAATGGCTATAGATCTAAGATTGGAAAGGAAGCAGAAACTCAAGCCATCTGCTAAACTGAACCACATGTAAAAAACTCCACATTTTATCTCATCATGAGATCTCAGCCTCCACTTGACTGCTTTACACTTTTTCTCTTTTAAAAATATAGAAGACTGTAAGAACAACTCTTCAAGGTGTAAGTCTCTTTGAGATTTTAAACATTCTGATCCTAATCAGTTTCTTTGGTAAAAAGAGTAAAGTTTACTTTGTCAACATCTTCAACAGAAGGACGTGAACAGCAGCAGTGTCAAATTAATGACCATATTCTGCAGTGTTTATGTTGTATGTAGTTAATCAGTTTCTGAAAAACTGAGATTTTGCACCACTTTTTCATAGTGGTATTTTTCAGCAGTTTATTCAGTTATTATAGATTCATATTCACATTATTGCTTACTTAAAAAAGAAAATGCTTGAGCTGAAAATAAATAGGAAGGTTGCCTGGAATAAGCTGAAAACATTTTCTATGGAATATGTTTGTCCTCAAAAGCATATCAATTTTGACAGGTAGGACATTGTCCTCACATTCAGCTTCGAGCTGATTTTTTGAATAAAAAAAGGAAACCAACCTGGCTTTCATCTAATGGCCTTCTGAATCACCAGCTGGCTAAAGCCTCTAAACTATACATTTTCCAAGCAAAGATTACAGAGCAAAGAAGCTTAATCCCCTAACCACATCCAGATTCTCATGAATTAATTCATTAGTTCATAAATAAGTTACATCCTCAAACCACTGCCTAAACTAATGTGTAGCCATTCATTTTCATCCCTTTGGGTTTCTGAGTGTTAGTTCAGATTTCTTTAATTACTAATCAGCAACATCAACAAGAAATACAGTATATTCACAAAAGGGCTGATATAAAGGGAACCTCTGAGTGCTAAATGGGTATTTTCTTTATAATATTTTGGCTTTTTAATTTAAGCTTTGGCAAGAATGTTCAAGTTAAATATGAACGTTAACTACAAATGGATGCCAGAAAACTCATAAGATATTTAAGGGTGTTTCTATATTGTTTACTTGTTATTTTTTAAATGTGTGTTTGTATGTTTTTTTTGTATGCATGTGTTGGACAGGGGGCAGTCTTTTTTATCAGCACTGGAAACACTTAAGACTGCACAATGACAGGTTCAAATAACCATACAACTGACTCCCAAGGATATTTCAGGTATTCCAGATTCTTGGCATAAAAGCTATTACTTAGACCTAAAAAGTGGTAAATTCAAAACAAAAACAAAAAGGAAAAAAACAAACAAAAAAGTGGTAAATTCAAGAAACAAAAACAAAAAGGAAAAAAACAAACAAAACAAATCTGGGCCACAGGTTACTGTCTCAGGGCAACAAAAATCTCAGCCATGCATGTTCAAGGTTGATTTTCCATTTGGTTCTGCAAACCTAGATTTATTCATTTTTTAAAATGAATTAATAAATTAATTAATTTACTTACCTTTGTATAGTACTGTTTATGTCTGCTACAGTAGTAAGTCCTTTCAGTAGCACTGACATGTTTCAAGGATACTAATATACAGGTCTAGCGATTTATGAGAATTTTTGTTTTAATTTAGTAAATTAAATTGTTCTACTACAGGATTTCAGTAATAAACTCTAACCCTCTCAGACTTCTTGAGGACCAAAATGTTGTTCTTTTCACCATATCTTCAGTGGCTAGCATCTTTCCTGGAATACTCAGTAAAATCTGTGTTCTATGAAGGACTGGTTGAATGAATTGTCTGTTTATATATCCAAATATATATGATATACATAATATAAGAGACACAGACACATATAGACACCTTCTAAATCTCTTATTGTGTGCCAAAACCTGAGTTAGTAATTTTGTTATATCTTGTATTACACAAGGACCCCATCAGGGATTTTACTCCTTTTTTAAATAATTGAGATGCGTAATCTCAGTTATGACTCGCTTAAGATCACATAGCAAATAAACAGCAGAAACAGGATTTAAACCCAAATTTTTAAAAATATTTTATTTATTTATTCGGAAGAGATACAGAGAGAGAGGCAGAGAATTAGGCAGAGGGAGAAGCAGGCTCCCTGCGGGGAGCCCATTGTGGGACTTGATCCCGGAACTACCCTGAGTGGATCCCTGAGCCAAAGGCAAACTCAACCAGGCGTCCCAAATCCAATTTTTATAGTAATCAATTTAAGTAGTTCTTAAACAGTATACTACATGTTAAAGATTTCAAGAAATTCATTAATAAAAGTCAACTTGTAAACTAATTGGAAGATGTCATTCAATTTACTTTTTCTATTCATGTTGGCTAATGTCTCTTTAATTAAATCATTCATTTAATACTATGAGTTTTTCGTTTGTTTTGTTTTACTACAGCAACCAGGTAAATACCATTCTCCCTGTTCTATTATTAAAAAGAACACAACACTATTGTGGATATATGGGCAGAGAGTAACAAGCATCACTGTAAATAAAACAAGCTAACCCTCATGTTTTCTTAATTATAAATCAACAATTAAAGGATGTTATATTTAATATAAAGTCACTATTTCCTTTTAAAATCATTTTATGCATTTATATAGTTTATTTAACAATGAAGGATGACAAACTCAAATTAGCTAGCCACCAAAAAAAAAAAAATTAACTTTGAGCTAAACCTATTTAATAGAAAAGACATATTTTTTGGAATTTCCCAGAAATCTTCCATTGAATGTGAAATAAAAAAGTTCTAAAATTGGATGCTTCCACTTAGTGCAAGTGAACACAAATGTGCCCAAAGTCAATGGGGTGTGATGAATGCTGCCCACTGATTTGAGTCTCCACAATCAGCGATACTTTGAGAGGCTGGTCTACAACTACCATTGATCTCTAAGGAGACAGGAAGTTTGAGGTGGATTATAAGTCAACTCTGACAGTAAACACACCACACTGGTTAGCTTCACTGACTTTTTTTTTAAATATTATTTATTTATTCATTTGAGAGAGAAAGACAGAGGCAGAGAGAACACAAGCAGGGGGAGAGGCAGAGGGAGAGAGAGAGAAGCATGCTACCCATTGAATGGGGAGCCCTTTTAAGTGGGGCTCTATTCCAGGACCGCAGGATGATGACCTGAGCTAAAGGCAGACGTTTAACCACCTGAGACACCCAGGCACCCTTCACTGACTTCTTTTTGAAGTGGGGATGTGGGTGACTTTCTTGATGAGGAAGTATTGGATGATTTCTATTTCTAGCACAAGTTTCTTACCTCCTGGTGGTAACTGTTCACACACTAGCACCAGTGTGTGGAGTACACATGGATAGCACTGGTCTAAGTTAATAACATATTGGAATAAGATTCTTACAGGGATCATGTACACGTAGACTGTGCACCCATATCACATTTGGGATATTTTCGCTCTCTCCAATTATCAAATATAGAAAAGTGGGAACTGGTGTAGGAAACAATGCCTTCAAGTTCTCTTCAGTGTGAAAAGAGCAGAATTTTACTAGAAGACTGGCAATGCTTTAATTGTTACATATCCTTATATGTTGTTCTATATCTCTGGGGGTGCATCTGTTCTAGTCCATTCGGGCTGCTATGACAAAATGTAAAAGACTGGGTAACTTATACACAGCAAAAATTTATTTATCATAATTCTGTAGACTGGGATGTCCAAGATCAAGACAGCAGCACTGTTGGGTTCTGTTGAAAGCCTTCTTCCTGGTTCATAGCTAGCACCCATTCACTATGTTCTCGCATGATGGAAGGAGTGAGGAATCTCTGTGGAGTCTTTTTTTATTAAGGTGCTTATAAAAAAAAAAAAAAAACTTTAAAATCAGGTTTTATAAACAAATAAAAACCAAAAGTAAAATCATACAAGTGAAGAAATAAGTACTCCAGATTTTACTTCCAGTTAATTATGTTTAGCAGAAAGGTAACCAAATGACCTAAAATCTTAATCTGAAATCACGGTTCACCTGTGACAGCAAATAGAATGGCAGATACATGGAGCTTTGGATAAAGGTTCTCAAACTGAGTAAATACCACTAGGGGAGCCTGCTAACATGCCAGTTCTTCACATTTCATCCCCACAAAATCTGATAAATTAGTTCTGGAATAATGACTTATAATCTGCATTTTTCCAAAAGGTCTCCAATGTATTTTTCCAGGCAGGTGAGCAGGAGTCCACGTGTTGGGAAAAACCTGGCTCCCATGCATTAAATGAGGTGGGCCAGATCAATTCTACTGTGCAACTTTAAGGCCATAGGAATGTAAGTGAAATTTCATCAGTATTTTATATATGTGTGAGTTTTAAATGGACATGCTCTTAACTAATTTAAAAAAAAGAAGAAGAAAGAGTGGATTCTGTAAGGAGGCAACTTGGACTTCAGAGTTCATTTGATTGGATTCACGGAGTGCAAACAACTGGTTGTTTTTGTTCTCCGGGCTGTGTTAAAAGTACACAGTTCTTCTACTTGTCTCTGCTTATTAGCAGCCAGGTTTTGTTAAATCCTTCGATAATGGACTAGGTGCTGGCAATGCAAAAGCGTGACACCTGCACATGTCAATGGGTGCAAACTTCCAACGCCACTGGCATGTATACTGAAGCCCTCAGACCAAAATGTGTTTCATCCTTCACTCCTCAGAGAGGTGTCTCTCCCAAGCAGTGCCTTTACCAGAATCCCTCTCCCCACTGACCTTCAATTTCCACTCAGCAAACGTCTTTCTCATTTCTTTCACAATCTGAGATTATCTTGTTTATGTATTCTTTTCTTGTTTACTGTCTGTCTTCATTAGAATGTTTGCTTTCTAAAAGCAGAGAGCACATTTTCTTACGCAAGGCCATTATCCTGGTGAGTGAGTAAGTCTACGTGGGGCTTCATATATTATACATGATCTACAGGTATATATTGAATGAGGGAATAAATATTTTAATGAGTGCTCTAGCATGAGGAGCCTAGATATTCCATTTAAATGTGTTTTCAAGAATCTTGAGGGTGGATTAAATAATGATAAAATAGAATATTCTTCGAGGACATATAAGAGGCCTTTTTGTTTATCATGTGCTTATATTAGAATATCAAAAGATTAGAATATAGTGTCCACTATACTTATGGAATTTTATAATTTTGCATATCAAAGAATCCGAGAAATCCCAAAGAGCTTTTCTCTGCTTAATTAAACCAGCTTCCTTAAGTTATTTTTGACAATTTAACTTTTTGTTTCCCTCTAAATATCCTAAAGATGTTTGTCAGCAAGCCTTTGTTTGAGGAGTTGCTATCTTAAGCATTTTTCCCCTGCATTCTGTGATATCTGTTATTATGGTGGTGATGGGTAAATAAGAAAGATTTATTATTTCAAATTGTGTTTTATCCTCAGCTTTTCTGAATCATCTTTGTGACAGGAAATTGGTATATGATTGGAGAGCAGAGATTAGTCTAGGGAGGAGGAAATTTGCATGCATCTACAGGTTTCATTGCCTGATTACTGTAGAATGTGGGTGAAAGAGATTGCTCTTATTTCCTACAAGCAAGAAGAACATGTATCTTTCGTTGAAAATTTACTTCCATAAAAACAGACTCCATTATTTTCCCTCACCTTTGATTATTTTAACAGTCATCTCTTATAATTGGAACCTTCAAAACTTGACCTCTTGGCATTGATGTATTTGTGAAATTACTTCTCTGTCTTTAAGAATCACACTTGTAAAAGTGAGTTAATAAGAGGTGGCCTAGTATTTCAGCAAGAATTTTGTTGTTTTGTGGAAAGACCACGTCGCTTTATGTTAAACAATTTCTCTTTACACTAGGACATGACAGCAATTAACTAGCTAAAATGTTGTGTTTTATATTATTATAACTGAAAGAGAATTTGTGACAATACCTTCTCTTTCCTTTCAGTACTGGTACATAATTGGGGGGAGAAAAAAGCCTGTTCTTTTCGTGTTTCTCTATATAATATAATACATTTGTCATTTCTTATTAGCTCTTCAGATTTCTATTATTTACAATCCCTTTGAGATGCAATAAAAAAAGTTTCCACACAAAGCTCATTATTTCTAATTAATCCCGTAACAAGACTTCAGGATGGCTGTGCTATGAAGCTCTTTTCCAAAACAATAGTGTCTTATTATCCATTTCATTTTATAAATTTTACTTCTGAGGTATCAGGATAATTTATATAATATACATTTTCCATTGTTTTAATATGCAACCAGGCTACCAAACACAATATTTGATAAATAATTCACATCTATGAGATTATAACTTTTTCCTTTGAATTATAAATAAGATATTTGAATTAACAGTTTGGAAATAATGCCTCTCAGCTAAACAAACAATATAAAAATACCCCTACTTTTTCTCTCTCAAAAACTGATATCATCTGAAACTTACACCATCTGAAATTAGATTTATATTGTGGGGCTATAGATTCTCTTGGAAATATACTTTGTCATTAGAATAAAAGAAATGGTCTCCTTCTTCATGAATTTAGTTTTAAGAGAAACAAAGATCATTTGCAACTACACCTTCTAATTGCAATGTCATTGATAATATTTTTATCTTTCTCTCTTGACTCTTTTTGAGATCTGCTAAAAAACTAGAAATTTTAAAACAAGTAATCAGAGGAAAAGGATACTCAAGAAAAATCTGGTGCATATACCATGAGATGAGACCATTAGTTAGTATCAAGGACTTTATTTAAAATGGAACTTACAGGGAGAAAAATAACTTTTCAATATTTTAAAGTCTTAGTCGAGACAATGGTGACCATATACAAAAGTAAATCTGCAGGAGTTTGACGTTGGTTTCTTTTTTAAAGAGAAACATTTACATATGTAGGCCACAGTAATCATATTAGTAGTAATACCTAAGGTACAAGAAAAGGAAGGTGAAAAGGAACACTGCTTTGACTGAAATCTATTTCCCCTGTGCATAAATGTGAACACCAAATGTGGACACTTCACAGGATGGCTGTTGGTGATGAAATAAAGGCACTTTATGTTCCTGACTTTGTTTCTTCAATCCCTAGAAGGAAGGCCTTCTGGGTTCACCCAGGATATTAGTAATTTATTTTCTTTTCCTTCTAACATTAAATCAAGAACTGCTTAATAAGGTTCTACCATAAACTAGTGAAAATGTCTTCTACTTTGTCGTTAACGTGTTCATTCTTTCAAACATTTCTCTGTAGCCCTGATTTCTGAAAACTGCCAGCCTGTGCTCTTTTTGTTAAACCTTTCCCATGGACATTATCTTTCTTAAGAAATGGTAAGGAGATTTAGAGATAATACAGCAGCTCCTACACTTATCACAGAGCATACCCTCCCTACTCTGAACAATTATTACTAGGTTTAAATAAGGGATAATATCACATTTCACTTTTTTTGTGTGCAAATACTATGTAGCCCATCCCTATCCCAGGAGGCATTTGACTAACCATTGCCATGGGATCCAGGAAGATAGTGACAAAGGTGTTCTCTCTGACCAAACTTCAGTCAAACTCCTCCAAGCACTCTTCTCAATTAGGCCTCAGTCTTGGGCTTCAGTAGCAGCTCTGCTGGCCTGTGTGAAATGAGGGAAAAATATATAAATTGGTCTCTGCTCCTAGTTCCTGGTACAGGGTTCCTGAAACCCTTGCAATTTCTTGGGTGATAGGAGTATCTTTTGTTCTAATGAGGCAAATTTGGGTGGGCTCCTGGATGGGTCCTAGGATGAGGGCTGGTCACCAGAAAAAAATAAGCCTTGATTAGAAGTTTGAAATTTTCAGCATGCCACCCTCCGCCCTTTCTCTTGAGAAGGGAGAGGGCTGCAAAAGGAGTTAATGATCTATCATGCCTATACGGCCAAGCCTCCATAAAAATCCAACAGTAAAAAGTTAGGAGAGCTTCCAGGTTAACAAGCATATGGACACCTGGAGGTGATAAGTTCCAACCACCATGGGGACAGAAATTCCTATGTCCTAAGACCCTCCAGCCTTCACTCTAAGAATCTCTTCATCTGGCTGTTCATCTGTATCCTTTATCATATCCTTTGATAAATTGGTAAATTTAAATGTTTCCCTGAGTTCTGTGACATGATCTAACAAATTCGTCAAACCTGAGGAGGGGAACTTCTGATTTGTAACCAAATCAGATGGTAGTTGTGTAACCTAGGAACCTATTAGTGCAACCGGCATCTGAAATGGGATGAGAGCAGGCCTGTAGGGCTGGGCCCTTCAGCTGTGGGATCTGACACTATCTTTAGGAAGGCAGTATCAGAATTAAGTGAAATTATAGGAAATTCAGCTGGTGTTACATAGAACTGCTTGTTGTGGGGAAATTTTTCCTGCATTTGGTGACCAGAAGTGTGAGAAACGAAGTGTTTTGAGTGGGTGTGTAAAGGAGACACATAACACAGAATGAAATAGGAGGGAAGAACTGGGTTTCTCCTACTCAGGAAAACCCGGGTTTCAAGCTCAGCCTACATTACCCAGTATCAGCAAAAATCTTACTAAGTCAGTTTAGAGAGAAACCCCCACCCTTGATATCTAATAACCCTCAAACTGCTCATACCCTGTGTGATAGAGGATCGCCCTGGCCTGCCTTCATCTGGAATCTTGCAAGGTCGGTTTAGCAAGAAATCCCCCTACCCGTGGCATCTCCTCTGCAAAATTTCCATCCACAGATCCCCTCTCTCTTTGGCTGTAAGTGTCCATCCCTTCTTGTATTCAGGATCGAGCCCAGTTCTATTCTGAGGTCTCCGTTTCCTCACCACAACACTTTCTGAATAAAATCTGCTTTTACTTATTAACTACTGTCCAGTCCTGGTTTTCTTTACCAATGGTCAGATAAAAATAAGCCTTGATTAACTGAAATAGAAAAAAAAAGTGCTTAGCTACTGTTATCCTTAGTGATCTAGGTAAGAGAATATCAACTAATGATCTAGAATATGCGATGATTATAATTTTCAAGATAATTTCTGATTAAATTTGCTTATATCACTTTCTGAAAATGTCTATGTGTATTGTCTTAGCCGCACATAACACCAGGGCTAAAAAAAAAAAAAAAGAAAAGAAAGAAAGAAAGAAAGGAACCTAACATCTGTCTTCTAATAACCCTGACCCTGTTGGGAAATTTAAATGATATTACAGTCATAATAATGAAAAGCATAACAGACCTTGTTGATATATAATATTGTTATTATCTCCAGGTCATTTGTTAACTGCCTTAATGAGCCCCCAGTTATGCTATGCTAGACAGTTTTAGGATTAAAATTAAATTAATCCATTCTTTGAATTGAAGGAGTATCTACATTAAAAATTATCACTATCATCTCATTTCTAAAAAAAAGAAAGTAGTCACATGTACTAACACCATCTAAAGTTCCTCAAAATTAAATGATACTTGGTACTTAATAACTCACAGTTTCCTGCATTTCCCCTTCTTAGTCATTCATCACAGTTTGGAAATATACATGGATGTGTTTCATTGTTTGTTTTCTCCGTGTGCTGTATTCACTGCCACACGGAGATGTAAACCTAGAAAGGGCAGAGGCGCTGTCATTCATTCTTGTTTATTGCAGGCAAACTTCTAACACCCAGTGTTATGTCTAGCATACAGTAGGCATTAAATCAATATTTGTTGAATTGATAACTGAATAAATCTACTTGATCTTCAACTCTGTAAGGGTAAGGACTTTGTTTAATTTGTTCAATAAAGTATGCCGCGTATTGGACACTATACTTGGAGCTCAGCTGAATGAAAGAGAAAGGAGGGAAAGAAAAGGAGGAATAAAGAAGAAAGGCAACTAAGAAGAAAAAAAGAACAATTAAAAAAGTGGATAGATTAAGTTTATTTATTTTCTTCAGCTTTTATGAGGAGTTATATGTAGACTACATGTAAATCACCTCCAAAATATATACAAACTGAAGGTTGATGAGGGGAGGAGTTTGGGTGGGAGATGGGTATTAAGGAGGGCACTTGAAGTAATGAGCACTGGGTATTATATGCAACTGATGAATCACTAAATTCTACCCCTGAAACTAATAATACAGTATATGTTAATTAAATTAAACTTAAATAAAAAATATGTATTTCCATATAAATAGAATATGAGATACTAAAATTTAGCTGTACTCTGATAAACTGAAGATGTTATAAATTTTAAAATTATCTTTATGACAGTCAAATATTTACTCTTAACAGATAGATAAACCTATGTGGAAAAAAAAAAAAAGAGAGAGAGAGAGAGACTAAAAGTACTCAGATATTTCTAGAGGCACTTATCTAGTGAGGGGTGAGCCAGGGCTAAAAGCCATGTCTGTGAGAAAATACATTTTTCTTCCTAACCAACAATATTCAAATCAGTTTATATTACACTTCCAGTTTTATCTAGCTAAAAAGAACCAGACATAATATACTATTTGTTAGAGGTAAAGGCTCTACAAATAAGCAGTATATCTTATCACACATGAAACAAAGGCTTAAAATTTTATGTTAATTTGTCATTCCATTAAGCATATTCTCTGTACCAGGTACCATCTTATAAGCTAGTAATCAGTGAACAGAGCAGACAAAAATTTCAGTGATCACTGAGATTCCAATTTGGCTGGGGAGGTAAAGGTATCTTCAAATATTTCAAATGTTTAATAAGCATTCAATAAAAAATGAATGAACACACATCTTTTTCTTTCCCTCCACCTCTCTCTCAATCTCTCTCGCTCTCTCTCTCTCTCTCTCTCACACACACACACACACACACACACACTTGCCAGTTTCGTCTACAAATTCTTTATTCTCCACTTTCTGCTTCTCAAAGGTAATTGATAGTAAGAGCTGGTTGTAGATATGTACACACAGTTTGGGCTTATAGAAACTGCAAATCATGTGCAAGCACATTATATGTTTCTTTTAAAATAAGTATATAATCATTATTGAGAATGCAGGTATGTTTTTGGCCTTCCACTTACTACTTAAGACCTTTGGCATTGTAAAATTAAGGTATATTTACATGCAATAAAATCACCCTTTTTACTGTAGTGTCTTACAAGGCTTGAAAAATGTTTATGGGTGGAAACTACCACCACAATCAAGATCTAAGATAGTTTTGTAAACCCCCAAAATACCCCTTATGTCCCTTAGTATCTAACCCTCCCCCTGCCCAAAACCTCTGATAACCATTGATCTGTTTTTGTCTCCATATGTGATTTTGCAAGAATGTCCTACAAATGGAATTATACATGTGACTATTCAAGAAATGTTAGTTATTAATGCCATATGTCACTGGATTTAAGAAGATAATGATTATAGGAGATTTCCTTTTTAATTTAATGCAGGGAAAAAAATTAAGCTTTAACATAATGCTTTCCCATCAATCATGATAAATGCCTATGATACTAAAATGTAAAAAAAAAAATGTGATTTTGAATCACTGAAATACTATATTGTCATTTATTCTTACAACATCAGGATCATTATATATACATCCTCAACACTATCATCACCTAAAATTTTGTATAATAATTTTCCCTTCAAGTCAAAAAGCATCAGGTCAAAAGATGTGCATCTGACTCACTCTTTTTAATTAATTAATATATACTGAGGTATAAATAAACTTCACTTTATTCAGCCATTCCTATATTGATATTCAAATTCTTAAAATTTCATACTATTATAATCCGTGTTGTAATCAAAATAATCATCCATATATTCATTTCTTAATGAATTTATTTCTACTGAATTTATTTCTATTGAAAGAGTTTGTAATGCAAGGTTATGTGTTTTTTAAATTTTCATAGAAATTTCTAGTTTATTTTCCGAAATATTTCAGCAATTCACATACCCAAGTATGATGCAGAAAACATGTTTGTTTCCTTAAATTTAATTGAAGAAAGTCTCTTTTAAAAGTTGCTGTGGGGACGCCTGTGTGGCTTAGCAGTTGAGTGTCTGCCTTCAGCCCAGGGTGTGATCCTGGAGTCCTGGGATTGAGTCCTGCATTGGGCTCCCTGCATGGAGCCTGCTTCTCCTTCTACCTATGTCTCTGCCTCTTTGTCTCTCTGTATCACTCATGAATAAATAAATAAAATCTTTAAAAAAATAAAAAATAAAAGTTGCTGTGAAACATAGAATTTCATTTTTTCCTTCTTATTTAAATTATTGTAAAAGTTTTTATTTAAATTCCAGTTAATTAACATACAGCATAATTCTAATTTCAGGTGTATAATTTAGTGATTCAAAACTTCCCTACAATACCCCATACTTATCACAACAAATGCACACCTTAATTAAAACCCCAAAAATACATAATCCAATTAAAAAAATGGGTAGAAGACATGAATAGATATTTTTCCAAAAAAGACATAGAGATGGCCCACAGACATGAAAAAATGCTCATATCTTATTATTTTTCTTTTTTAAAGATTTTATTTATTTATTTGAGAGAGAGAAAGAAAAGAGCACACAGGCTGGGGAGAGATGTGATGCAGAGGGAAAGGGAAAAGCAGACTCCCTGATGAGCAAGGAGTCTGACGACAGGGCTCCATCCCAGGACCCTAGGATCATGACCTGAGCTGAAGGCAGACGCTTCACGTAGGTGCCCCTATTTATAAAAGTCTTAAAAAATAGGTAAACAATTATTTATTGATAAGGTTCACAGCAATTATGGGAGTAAGAGAAATAGGAGAGACATATCAAGACTTTAATATTAAAGAGGAGAGGAGAAAAACCTGTACCTCCCTAAAAATACTTGGCTGAGATGTAGTAACTCAAACTTCTTTATGTATATGACTCATACATATGAGGCAACTATATGTAGGTATGATCCCTTAGGTCCTGATAACTGGAAAACTTCAAGATTCTAAAATATTGTAAATGATTATAAACATAGGCATTATTTTAGTTTTGATGATGTTCTAGCTTTTCTTTTTCTAAAAAAAGATTTTATTTATTTATTCATGAGAGACACAGAGAGAGAGACAAAGTCATAGGCAGAGGGAGAAGCAGGCTCCTGCCCTGGGACTTGATCCCATGATCCTGGGATCATGACCTGAGCCAAAGGCAGATGCTCAACCACTGAGCCACCTGGTACCCCATGTTCTAGCTTTTCAATTCAATTTCATCTAAATACTGAATAAACCCGATTTACAAAACATATTTTTGAAATTCAGCTTGTGCAAGTTTGCCTTAACAAACACACATTCAAGAATTTCCTGAAAAGTTTAGCCTTTCCCATCTGTCCTCATTTAATTCTACTTGTGTTTTGAGACTCACTACACCTTACTCCATGAAGGCAATACTTTGATCTGTTTGCATGAAACAGGTGACAATTTATGTTCAATAGTCAACACCTACTTTAGCGTAACTCACTAGATACACATTATCTGAATTTGCAGTATTTGTGAGGTCATCTTCAGACTCAAGAACATTAATTAAGAATTTAGGGGGAAATAATATTTCTGTATCTACTTCTCTCCTGTTCCTATCAATATTTAAAATAATCATTGTGCTTTGTGAAAAAAAATATATTTTAATAACTCCCACGTATTTGGAGACTTTGCAGCAGCAGAATTAAAATGTGCCCAAACGTGCCATGTGAATATTGTCAAGGGGTATCATCATGGCTGACAGGAACTACAAATTAAAAGGACCTAAGAGCATGAAGGCAGAGGAATCAACAAAATCCCATAGGTAAACAGCATAAAGATGGGATATAGAGTCAAAATTCTGTGGACCTGATCACTTTCCAAGTCAGTCTAAAGTTAAAAGAGAAGTGGAGTCAAGACTCAATGCTCTTGACACCTATAAACTTAATATTAATTGAAAGATAATAGACTTGGTATACTTTTAACTGCTCTATTCCTTGATTCCAGAATTCTTCTCATAAATAAACTCAGGAAATATGT
Source organism: Canis lupus baileyi (assembly GCF_048164855.1). Lineage (NCBI taxonomy): Eukaryota > Metazoa > Chordata > Mammalia > Carnivora > Canidae > Canis > Canis lupus. Next base: position 79,601,519 of record NC_132839.1, read on the forward strand.
GTGAAATTAAATAGTAACACATTTAAGTTTGTATTTTACGTTTTAATGTAATATGGGGTATCCTATAAATGACAGCAGCCACATAAATCCTCTGCCCCTTGCTTTTTTCAGGAATACCTTAAGAAGTCTTACAAATCAGTAGATATCTGTTTTCTTTTTCTTTGTAATGACTAAAGAAGATCCCACTTTTTAAAAGCACCATAATCTATAGGAGTTTGAACATGTTGGTTGTTTCTATTCTTAACACTCTTTAAAACTCTCCAGTGAATATCCTTGTACATGCATCATTTCATAAGCTAGCAAGCAATATATGTATAAATACTAAAGTTGCACTTATGTATAAATATATGATACAAATACGTTATATATTCATAAAATACATATCAATATATAAATATATAAGTGATACATATGTAAATTATTCAGCATATTATCAGGTCAAAGCCTTTGTGAATTTTAATGTTAAATATATTGTTAAATATCACTTCCCAGAGACTGGCCAATATTTACTCCCATTATTTGTATATTGACTCATACCTGTTTTTCACCTCCTCTTCTAGAACATCATTTTATTCTCCAAAAGCTATGTTAACTCCAAAACCAAGTGCTACTAATTCAAGCTTACAATGGTTTTTTGTACCTTTCTAGGCTCTTTAACACCTTGGTTCCTCCCTTTGGATATACCACCATTCCAACCCCTCCTGGCCTATTGCAGTAAAACAGCAGAATGTAGTTTCTTATCTGCAACCTATGCTTATAAGTCTACAATGCTTTCCTGATCAACTTAATTCCATCAACTTAATTCCAAAACCAAAACAGTTACTATGGTCTCTGCCTAATTCTCTAAAAGCATCTGTCATTCTCCCCCTCAATCACTACAATAAAGTCACACTTATCATCTGTCAGTTCCTGGGACACTTTTTCTTTTTTAACAGTTCTATAATTTATTTTTTAACAGCTCTGTAATTTACTTTATTTTTTATTTTATCTACAATATCTTACCTCCTATTCTTTAACCTGCAGATTCCTTGCTGTCCTTCACATAACTGATAAGTATCTCTCTCTCTCTCTCTCTCTCTCTCTCTTTTTTTTCCCCAGACTTTTACTGAAACCTTAGCCTAGTTTAGGTTTTCCTCCATAGCAGGACCTGAATCAAAAACTTGTATGCAAGTAGTTTATCTGGAAGATGACCATGGAAAACAAACAAGGAGAAATGGGTAGAGTATGTGAAAAACTACGTGAGACATCTCGCAGATTCATTCCATTCAATGGAGAGAAGGCTACGGCACACTCTAATAATTTCCATCCTTGATTGGTGAAAGGAAGCCTTCCATATTCAAGGATTTGATGTGAATGCAGCTGTCCAAGTTAACACTGTGTTAGAAAATGCTCTCTGACAGAAAAAAAGAGAGACACAGGTTCTTCAAAGAGATAAGTGACATATACTGAAAACTTACTTTATTTACAACTACAGGTGAACACAGATAAGCCTATGGGATACAGGGTGGAAAATAGTCTGTTACAGTTCACTCCTCGGACCATACAGACCTATCCACTTGTGCTCCATCTGGAGTGTAACCTGTTACGGATGCCTCAAGATAACTGGGAGCCACAATCTCAAAAAATGAATGAAATTGAGCCATTAGTAAAACAAGCTACGTAGAATGTCTTCTGCTTCCACTCATACTAAAGCCATACTGGTATTAATCTTTTTTGTCTCCATCATCCATTGTAGTTTTTTGATTGTTTGTTTGTTTTTTAGATTTTATTTTTTTATGAGAGACACAGAGAGAGAGAGAGAGGCAGAGACACAGGCAGAGGGAGAAGCAGGCTCCATGCAGGGAGCCCCATGTGGGACTCCATCCCGGGTCTCCAGGATCACTCCCTGGACTGAAGGTGGCGCTAAACCGCTGAGCCACCAAAGGCTGCCCTGTAGATTTTTTTTCACCCTTGGCTAGGACATTTGCTATGTGCTTGAGTTAAATGTCAGCAATTCACTTATAACATCCTAAGTATGAAATAACTATTAGATAATCAAGAAAAGACATTGAACAAATAATGGGATAAATTAATCAGATTCTGGAGAAAGGTCTGGTCCTAGAGATAAAAAATTATATGTAATTAGGGTTATATAAAGAGTTTAAAATCATGGGAGTTGAACAATATGGGAGTGAATGAAAACAGGAAATGGTTCTTGGAACTGTGACATAGAGTACAACTGCACTTAGACTTTGGTCCTGTGAGAACAGTCCTTGAGATTAGAAAAAGAGAAGTTAACCTGATGTCTTAAAGAAAGTTTATTAGGAAGTCATATCCCTGGATTCAGCAACATGAAAATAATGATTACCTTGAAAAGAGAAGACATAATAAAGTAGTCCAGGAGAAAACCTGACTAGTTTATGTTCAAACTAGAATGGAGGTGAACAGAATTGGAGGCATCTAGTGTTAGAAGAGTGTGTCGAGGAGTTTTACAGTAGAGAAGTAAAGAGGCAGATGGTAAAGGAGTGGGATCTGAAAATATTTCATTTGTTTTTGTTTTTAAGGTTGGGTAAATGAATGAGTGGTTGAATGCTGCAGGTTGATCTGATAGAGAGCAAAAAGTTGATGAAGCAGAGTATGAAAGGTGCAAATGCTGGAATAATCACTTTAGGAGCAAGTAGGATGATTTCCAATGAACCATTTGAGTGTTTCACCTATGAGAGGAGTCTAGACAGTCCATCCATAATAATAGGCAACTCAGAGAATATGCACACAGATCCAGACAGATGTTCAGAGGTGGTCAGGTTGCTGCTGGAACTTGTCTTCTTATTCCATTCTATCAGTGACTAAGGACACAATGCCATCAATTCAGAGTAAAAGGGAAGGCAACTGTATTGGAGGTTGGAGGGGACGTTAGAAGATACAAATGGGTATCTTCTAGAGAAGAGGAAGAGTGATGGAACATGGAATGTGAGAGGATGATGAAAAACCTCAGGGCCTGCCTAATGACACTGGTCATTGATTTAACTGGAAACTGTATCCATATTTGTCTTCTTTATTTTCTCCAGATACCTTTAGCTATGACCAAAGAGAGCAGAAGGACTGTTTTACCCAGGCTTCCCCTCTTGCTCAAAATGAGTACAACAAAATTCAAGAGAACAAAATGCAAACCGAAAATGATAGACCATGGAATTTAAGCTGCATGAAGGCAGAAGTGAAGCAATGGAGCTAATGACGGACTGAAAAATGATACACATAAATAGATTGTAATTCCTGATGTCCTGATGCACTGTGCACTTGCACAAGCCAAGAGACTAGACAAAATAATCCAGAACAATAATTTCTAGGGGTTTGAACCTACTATTGAAATTGAGACTTGGGGAATCTATCTTGCAGGTACTGATGTCCAACACCATCTATGGTATGACCAGAGAAGTAAGTAGTCAAGGTTTGTATATCGTCGCTATTAGAATATTAACCACAACTGAATGGAAATAAGTCTGATTTGTTCACCATTTTACACATACACACACACACACACACACACACACACTTTCTTAAAATCCTGGTAGATAAGAAGGGTTAAATAAAAAAAAAGATGTTCAGTAAATGAATAAATGAAGGAATTCATACACCATTTTAAACATCAGTGATTATTAATATTAACTAACTTAATATTTTACTGTTTGCCACCAAAAGTTAATAGTAAACTTTTAACTACAGAATATGTAACTTCTATTAAAGTGTCAATGTTTTATAGGCAAAGACCATGAATACTCAACATGGGGAACCACAACCTCTTGTGTATCCAAGAGGATGTTAGCAAAAACCTCATACAGGATTTGAGTTTTCATGGGTGATTTGGGGAAAGGTATAAAGAAGCAGAAGTTTGCTCTAGATTGGATGCTGTTAAAAAAAAGTAGGAACAACTCTATGATTGAGTATCTTAGTAAATCTCATATAGGGTGGGAGATCTGAAGCAGAATAAAGCCTAGTTGGTAAAGAAGCAATAGTCATTTATTTTGACCAAGAAAAGTGGTGTTTGCTATTTTGCTGATGGCACAGTGAGCTGTTTTGTGTGTACCTAGAAAAAATAAAGTAGACTTGCTTTCTCTTATTTTATCATAATCTCACAGTACCCTTGCCTGAAGTTGGTATTCTGCAAGATTGCTTATGATAATGAGACAGTGACATGGCTTAGCTATGAGTGTCAGGCCAGTTTCTCGAAGCCAGGGGCTGTTCTCTTTTCCCCTCCCTCTTTCTAAGAAGTAACTAGTACTATTCCATCAATAAGACTTCTGTTAATATTTTAATTACAGCGAATTAGTTATGTAAGTCAGGTAACTTTTATTGATAGAAGTCTACTAAAGACTATTTTAATTCATGCTACCTTATTATATCATTTATTTTAAAAGTGGTAAAATTTCAATGGCTGCAAAGTACAGGCAGCACGGTAAATATATAAAACCTGGACATGGTGAGGTTTTTGTGCCTATTAGTTTTTGCTGTCTTTAAGTCAGTTTTTTAGATGTTTCTTAATGGAACTATATTTACAGATAAGATGGCTTTCAAATCCTGTCCATTGCCTCAAAGTCATCTATTTTTTTTTTAAATCTTAATCAGGGAAAATCTACCACATGTTTTTAATGGGGAAAATGCATTATTTTATTACTGGTTTGCCCCTAATTGTCCTTTCCTACTTCTCTCTTTCCTAACTGCAACTTGGCATCTTGGATAAGACAATTTGCTATTATATTTTAACATATTGTTTTGGGGGGAAGAAGAAACATGCATTTTAAGAATAATACTGATTTCACCTGTTGCACACCAAAAAAATAGGGCTCAAAGATCATTTTCAAAGTGTGTAATTCATAATTATATATCTCCTTGAAGTGAGTTTAATAGACTCTTCTTTTATCCATACATATGGATATTTGTGTCTATGTATGTAGGATATGTGTACAAGTATATTTCTATTTTTTTATTGTGGTATACTTCACTAGTCCAATTACAATTTATGCCTGTTGAATCTGATCAATTTCCTGTCCATCACTCATTCCTGACTTAAAGTAAAATTAATCCACCAGCAACTCAATCAGTCTAAACAATTTATAGAAGAAGACTTCTTCTGAATATTGATTTATTCTATCAATTCACTTAGTTCTAGCAAATTACATCTGGTCTTATTCAGAAGGCTAAAAATATGTTATCACACTAATGACCTTTTTTGAATGTCTCACATTTGGTTAACCCTTAGTTGAGGAAATTGTTGAAAGGTGATATATGCTAATTTACATTTTTGGAGACAATTTTTTTTAAGATTTTATTTATTTATTTGAGAGAGAGACAGAGATAGAGCGAGAATGAGAAGGAAAGAGAGAAGCGGGCTCCCCACCGAGCAGGGAGCTTGATGCAGGGCTAGATACCAGGATCCTAGGATCATGACCTGAGTCAAAGGCAGTGCTTAACCAACTGAGCCACCCAGGAGCCCCAGAAATTCTTTTAATAGAATATTCATTTAAAAATGTCTTCTAGATTATTATTGCCTTCTTCTATAGAGTGACCAACACTTACTCTGGGGTATAAAGGTGTTCACATATTATCACCACTTTCCTTTCATCACATCTTCTCATTCTGATCCCCAACTATTACTGTATTTTAGCCCCATGTTTGTCAGTAGCTTCCATGATCATATGTACATAGGACGATAACTAAAATTATCCATGGCCTCAGAGAAATCAGTGCTTATCTCTAACATAGTAATTTGTAATAATCTTTTAAATCTACCTAGGGATGACAATCTACTCTATAATATTAAATAAAGATGTCTCATTTATTTCCCTCAACTGGGTCAAAAAAGATTATGGTGAAAATTGGAGAACACAAGCCAGAAATATAGATAAATAAGTAAATTCATACTTGTTGTGAAACACTGGTATCAGAATTATTTTGCTTTCCTTATGCCCTCTTTGGCTTTCATCCTTCTCCCATCAGCCATCATCTCTACATTTGTGGTGGCTCTCAGCTCACCATCACTAAGTACTTAAAGCAATGCATGGAAAAAAATTAACAGCAAGGCAGTAACTGAAATTAATGTAAAATCGTCTTCTGTCTACTAATTCTAGTATAAAAACTCTATAATGGGAAGATTCAGAATGTATTGGTAAGATGAAAGAACAAAGAAACAGAAAACAGAAAGGAAAAGACAAGAAGAGAGAAAGAAATTTTAAAAGGAAGGAAGGAAGGAGTAAAAAGAAGAGAGGGAAGGAGATACTCTTGTGTATTAAGTAGAGAAAATTTACATACTTATCCCTCTTCCAAGTCAAAAATGATTAACTGTTTTAATATTTTAATGGCAGATGTTATATGAGAAGTAGCAGAGAAAGCATTTGCCACATGTCTCATTAACAGAAGATCAGTGAATATAAAGTCAAAACATGCTATTATCCAAGGAAAATTATTATAGGTTCTCACGTTTTCTAGTTGTTGTAGAACTGTCAACACTATAAAGAGTGTGTTGATATTTAATTTTTACTTGGAACTGTATAATGCTGATGTGACTATATGATTCATGGAGAAGTAATAAATTTATGAGGCACATATTTAGGAAGAGTAAATTTAAAACCTTAAAGAGGTGATTTAAAAAGGATAAAAATTACTTTTATATAATTTTATTTTGCATGCCTGCTTACTCTAGGATAAATGTATGAAAAATCATGGTGAAGAAAAATCATAATTAACATTTCAAATTTTCTTAAATTTTTGTATAAAGTGAAGCACTAATTTAGATTTTAAAAAAATAACTAGTCAGTCCTCTAGTCATTATTTGATGTATTTTTATTCACAGATTTACATTTTGTAACATGAATTTTAATTATTAGACTCCATCCTATGTACCATTAATTTTTTATTTTTGCAACAGAATCATACTATTATAAGAAATGAGACAGCATCATGCTCATTATTATTAGGATAGGAAAAGTTCCTCTTGTAATCTTATTTTTTTCCCAAATTTTCAGTTTTTTTCACACGTCCAACCATATTTCAATCTGGCTTGCACAGTCTAGAAGTTTAGTTTGAGAATATTTGTTTTGCGTTAGTATCTGAAGTCTCTCTGTTTATTCTTTTGCTAAAATGTCATTTTCAGTTCATTTGTTATTTTCTTCACATAGATATTATATTTCTTTTTTTTTTTTATTATTTTATTTTATTTTGCTCAACATGGGGCCCCATCCCAAGATCCCGGGATCACGATCCAAGCCAAAGGCAGATGTTCAACCAACTGAGCCACCCAGGTGCCCCTATATTTCTTTTTTATAATTGTTTCTGAATCTTATACTTTTACTGTTCTAGGTTGTGATCTAAGTTGGACTCTTTATTCCTATTATATTTTCTAAATGTTAATTACATAAAAGACAATTGCTAATTTTTAATACCCAACATATAACACTCCACTAAGTGCTATTATTGGTATAAATAACTTTCATGTGTCATCTGCAAAATATTTTTTAAATATCTGCCTTTTCAATACATCCAAACAAAATTTTCAGAAGGAAAATGATATATTTTTTGACAATTGCTATAAACTGATATTTGTCATGCTTATGATTGAATATTCATGAAAACATTTGATATGATTTTTACCAGAGAATATCATCCCCTTTTTCAGATTTTCAAATTAGTCTATTTAAATTTTTCAAATTATATATATGTCATGATTTAAAATATTTCTCATGTCCTTTCTATCACTTGTCTGTCTCTTTTTATAATTTCTGGACTGCATTACTTTTTTCCTTTATCATTTTATTTTTAAATAAAATAAAATTTTATTTAATAAATTAAATTTATTAAATTAAATAGTTAATTTAAATGTATTAAATCCACTAGGTGTGGAGCCCAGTGCAGAATCTGAACTCACAACCCTGAGGTCAAGACATGAGCTGAGATCAAGAGTCAGATGCTTAACTGACTAATGTGCCCCTTTTCTTTATCATTTTAAATATGGTTAAAATTTTATTTTTTAATTAAAGAACCTCCTTTTTTATTTTTTTATTATCTCCTCCCTGTTTTATTAATTAAAAAACAATACTCTTTGTATTCAGAGATAATGCTAACTACTTAATCTTCTTGCTTTTGAATGAATATATTTTAGGTTGCAGATTTTTTTCATTAAGGAAAACCTCCATATTCAGCTTTTATATATGTTTCATATTCCGACTTGTTTTAATTTCTTACTTGAATGAATATATTTGAAAACTTTTAAATTTGAAGGTTGATGATTTTATTTTTTTAAATTAATTAATTAATTAATGTATTTATTTCATGAGAAACACAGAAGGAGAGAGAGAGAGAGAGAGGCAGAGACACAGGCAGAGGGAGAAGCAGGCTCCATGCAGGGAACCCGATGTGGGACTTGATCCTGGGTCTCCAGGATCACGCCCTAGGTTGAAGGCGGGGTAAACCGCGAGCCACCCAGGCTGCCCTGATGATTTTATTTGTACTATTAATTTATAAATATACTGTATTGAATTTAAAATGTATATAAGTGCAATTAATGACTTCAGAAACCAACGGAAATCTCTCTGTGTTCTCTGATCACTATTTTTTATTTATTGTTATTATCATTTGACAAAGTTTCCTTGGTGATCTAAAAGATTTGTTCTCCATTTGTAGAACATAAAATTAATTCTATTAGTATTTTAAATTTCTTGCTAAAAACGAATGAGTGTGTGTGTTTGTGTCTGTGCTTAATCTCTACATTATAAGTATTTTACCCAATAGCACACAAAGAGCCAACACTAAAAAACCTTTAACATAATGGTTAAAAATCTGAACTCTTGTATCTGTTATAAGGGAAAGGTGAGTTTTTATTATTGAGACATTTGTTGTAGAAGTGTCAGTTATGTTTACTGATATTATTATTATTATTATTATTATTATTATTTAGAGCTAAATGAGCCAAAATCAAGAGTCACTTAACTGACTGAACCCCCAAGTGCCCCATGTTTACTGATTATGTTTCACCAAAATTTTATCTCTGTGGAAATGATGCTTTAAAGCCTTAGAGATTTCTTATACTACAGTGAGAGAACAGTGTACTATGAATACAAAAGATACAGATTCTAAACACTTTACTCTTCAATTTATGATTCCTCAACTATAAATCATATAAGATAGTGTATGTTTAAGTGTTTTGAAAGACATAAAGACCACTAGATATATATTGTCTTAATTGAAATATAAAATTTGTAGACATAGAGATGACTCTATCACTGCCAAAGTAGTGATATTTTCACATAGTCAAAAAAGTGTTCGAATTTAAGATACAATTTCTCGTCTCAAATTTTCCCAATTTAATTTTATCATGAGTAACTAAATTTGACTTTCACTCAGTGGAAAAAAAAAAAAAAACTATAATTAATTGAAACATTTAAAGAGTTCTTAATCCTCTAATTACTGAATATAAACCTTATATCTTAAGAATTTAAATATAAGATGTAAGATAAAATCTCACATATGGTTGTTTTATTTTCCCATATGGTACTATGAACTGTAGTCCAAAGTGAAATAAATTGTGAGTAGGGAGATTGGCAAGTGACTTTTTCCTCCATTAGTTCTGCATTCTTCATTTCACTCTGGAGTCTTATCCTCAAATGAGGCTTGTCACAATCTGTACCTGTCGCCTCAAGTGAATGAACAACCTTCTAATATGTTACTGACATCAGGGTTTCAACATGTGGGAGGATGTGGGAGCAACCCCTTGATTGGCATTTCAAATATCCTTCATCAGCTCCGTGGTTGTTTCAGTCTTGCTGAAGAGCCAAGGCATTCCAAGATGGGGTATCTTAACTACTTCTGGGCTGATTTTTTTTTTTATGCTGAAAAGTATTTGAGAAATGTACTATATATATATATATATGTACTATATATTATAGAGGTTTTATGCTTTCTATAAATTCACCCTTCAGGCATTTCATCACTCCAAAAGGTCATTAATATAAACCAACAATCAGTTCAATAAAGTAAGTATGTATAAGTGCTATAAATAAACATTTCTAATTTGCATATATTACTATTCATTCACAGTAAAAAATACATTAAAAGCAGACACATGTCAAGCACTAATGTATATTACTTTTAAAATAAAGTTATTACACAACTACTAATAATTTCAACAATGGTATGGGTGAGAGAGGTGATGTGTTTCCTTATTTATTAGTAAGACAATAACATATTGGAGAACATCTATACTTGATATACATTCCTTAGGGTCAACCAAATTAATAGATCTGAAATAGTTAATTGAAAAACAAATCAGACAGGCAAATGGGACACTTTAACATGTAAATAAATAACAACAAACTCTTTATTTTCTAAATTGTCATTCAAATGTAGCTTATCATCATTTTAAAGAACCCCAGTGTCAGGATATTGCTAACAAGGAAGGAAGTGAAAAAGAGGCAAACAAAGAAATTTTGCCTTCTCTGTAACATCAAAGATGACTTAGAAAAGACAGGATAGTATATATAGGTTTTGCAATTTCATTGTGAATATAATTTGACATAAGCACCCTTTGTCCTTCCTTACTCTAAAATACCTATAAATCTGACCCTCAGGAAAATATAGCAGGGACCAACAGACCTCTGAAGCTGCCTTCTGGTTAACTGATTCTAAAGACCTATTAAAGACCAGACCTTAGTTACTATAATAAAATTATTATTGACCCTTGATATAATAAAAAGTCTTTGCCTTTACACCTCCCACTGTTTATTCTCCTTCTCCTTGTGTAATGGCAAGGATTGGCCTTTATAAGGTATGTCCTTCATGTTATAACCAAATTTGTTTTGAAGTGCAGTTTCCAAGTTCTCTTGTCTTAGGCTTTGACATCTGTCTCCCTAGATTTATATATAATATGATCTATTTTTTAAATCCACTTAGGGCACCACTGTTCATAATAACAAATATGTGCACATAATTCCAACATGTTATTGTTTTGATATTTATATAAGATTATTTAACAGAATAAAATTTGTAGGAAAAGAAATATTTTTCAATAGGTTAATTTGCATTAGCATTAGAAATGGAAGGTGGCTACCCTTTTCATAATAAAACTGGTGACTTGGTGTTAATAGGTCAGAGAGGAGGTCTAAAAAATAATATACATGTTGAGAGGCCTCACATATTTAATAACATAATTATTTAAAGGATTATGGAATATGGGAAAAAAAAGGTTTAGCAAATGCTGACCACTTTGGTGCTATTTCAAACTTGGTAAACTGAAAAAAAAAATTGAGAAAGTGTTCAGAAAGGAGCCTGTAGTACAAACATAACATGGAATATTTGTTTTCCTTTTTAATCCTCTCAGGGAATATTTCTTTCTCTCTCATTTTTTGGCACTACTCCCTACACCAACCTCGTTTCTAGGTTCGTATGGTTAAAAGATTGTGGGCGCTACTTTTTGAATTAAAGAGTTAAGGCTAGATGAACATTTTAAAGGACTGTGCTGGTTTCATGAAACCTTGAAACACTGGGGTTGCACCTTCTGTTGTGACTGATCACAACAGTGCCACCCTCACTGAATGAACAGGGATGTTCTTGGAGTCCTGACAACAGCTTTTAGAATTCAAGTTTGCATGAGACAGCTCCTGCTACAAGAAGTAAGAGGTAATTGGGCAAGCGATGGACTGTGGGAGCTGAAGAGAAAGAGAGAGTGCTGGCAGCTTCAAACACATGAGCTGATTTTAGTGACAAACAATAAAAGAAAAGGACTTCCTTTTGGGACTTGAAAGATGCCAAAATAGCCTACACACATCAACGGAAAGCACAGTACAGTATCTTCCTCCTTTAAGATAGTGAAATAAAATAAAAATGAACTGGATATTTCAATCTTCTAGACTCTCACTGTATTTTCATTTGGAAAGGCCTCAAGTTATATCATAAAAGCAGGAATGAACAGGACAGACGGAGGACACTAAAACACTTTCTTTACTGACCATATTCACTTCATTCTGACCTAGGACTTTGTATATACTTGGAATAAGATCTTATTTAAACAGCTCCTAATGTTGATAACTGACTTGATTTTACGGAATGTCTTTCTTTGTATGGAGTAGCTGGTAAATAACCTTAAAATATGAGAAAACTGTTGGCTCACATTTTCAAAATTAAAGACAAGGACAGAGGGGCACCTGGTAGCTCAACATCTGTCTTCAGGTCAGGTCATGATCCTGGGCTGCTTTTCACTCTCCCTTTCCCTCTCCTCTCGTTCCCGCTCTCTCTTGCTCTCTCTCTCTCTCTCTCTGTCTCTCAAATAAATAAATAAAATATTTTAAAAAGCGGGAGAAGGAGAGAAAGGCTAGAAAGGAGGGAGGGAGGAAAATAATTTAGTTTTTGAAGGCAAAAGAAATGAATCTCATATGTATTTTTGGTACTTTATATTTGAGATGATAAATGGGAATGTAAAGAACTAAGGAAAAGTATAAACCCGAAATCTCATATAAACAATGAGAATAATTAAAGAAATAGCCTTCTTTCTAATGAATTTTCTATTGGTTCTACAAAATTTTTGAATATATATATTTTCCCAATTACATATATACGTTTGCTAATTATGTAATTATAAGGGAGACCGCATGGCATATATATATATATATATGTATCATATAATCAAATATGTAGATTTTTAAATCACATATAGATTTGGTATATAAAAGCAATACATATATTTACATATTTACATTATATATATTTATTATAAAGAGCGATTAGAAAAAATTCATCTGCTTTTGGATTCAAACCTATTTCTTTAGAGAATCACGGCAAATAGCATAACCAATGTTTCTCCTTTTATTTTTATCAATGTTATGGTCAGGCAGACATTTGGATCATTTCTTCTGTGATGAGATAGAAACAAATGAAGTCCAAAGTATGTATCAGAAGAAATATGACATAGGTAAGATTTCCAGTCTCATTAAGACTTTTCAGGGCAATGAAACATAGTGCACAAAAGATGGAATTTGAAATTAATCTCTTTCAGTTGCTAATACTATAACTTCAGAAACATAATTTAGCATTTGTAGGACTGAGTTTTCAAGGTGTAAATTTATAATAATTCTTACTGGGATCCCTGGGTGGCGCAGCGGTTTGGCACCTGCCCTTGGCCCAAGGCGCGATCTTGGAGACCCAGGATCGAATCCCACGTCGGGCTCCCGGTGCATGGAGCCTGCTTCTCCCTCTGCCTATGTCTCTGCCTCTCTCTCTCTCTCTATCATAAATAAATAAAAATTAAAAAAATAAAATCTTTATAATAATTCTTACTCTATCAGGTTATAAGGAATACACGTAACAAATGTGTAACTGTTTTAGAATGAAGAGGTGCTCAAACAACAAACAAGTAGAAGTTATCCAAATGAAGAAAACTGTAAACTATTTGCTTCCAGGAAGATGGAACAAAAAGCTGATTAATATGTCTAGACTCGTATGCAAGACAAAGAATTTTGGGGATGCGACTGGTCAAGCAGGCATTATTAAGGATAGGGAGGGTCTTTCATGCCAAGCTAAAAAGCTGAAAATTCTTCTGTGGATGGCATGTAGACATTGGATTTCTATATGGATAAGGCAACATGGGCAGATTTGTATCTGAGATCATTATTCAAGAAAGAGACAGAATTATTAGCTATTACAATAAACTTGAGGGGCACCTGAGTGGCTCAGTCGGCTAAGCGTCTGCCTTCAGCTCAGGTCACGAGATGGAAGTCCTGGGATCCAGCCCTGCATCGAGCTCCCCTTTGGGTAGGAAATCTGCTTCTCCCTCTCCTGCCATTCCACCTCCCAGCTTCTGCTCTCTCTCATTCACACTGTCTCTCAAATAAATAAAACCTTTAAAAAAATAATAATCAAGTTGAGATCTCATAAGAATCTAAATCGAGAAAGTATTAATAGGGATTATAGTTGTGAACACACAAAAACATTCTCAAAATAGAAATTTAGAAGGACTCTGATATCTCAGATATAAGGATTAAAAATCAAAAAATAAGGACTAAAGATTTCACACTTGGTTTGGATTTGGCAAGGGTGGAGCTCATCTTTTAAGACTTTCAGATAAATGACTTTTTTATCGAATAATTCCATTTTTGATTTCTTCCAGGTAATGCTTTTGCCTTAACCTAAAAGGGTAATTCCAGGAATTTGAGACACATTTACCTATGTATAAGTCAGGTACTGAATAAATGTCACTCAGCTTTAAAAGATTATAATTTGTGAAATGTATATCACTGGAAATATTATGTACTGTTATCTCTGTACTGTGTATATTTTTCTCTACTCTATTAAACATAAGGTGGCCTTGAAGGAAAAGAATATTGTCACTTAGGTCTGCAATCTAGTTCCAAGCAATACCTCCTTGTGACTAAACATAACATTTAGAATTAAAAAGCAAAACAAGGGCAGCTCAGGTGGCTCAGCATTTTAGCGCCGCCTTCAGCCCAGGGCCTGATCCTGGAGACCAGGGATCGAGTCCCACGTCAGGCTCCCTGCACGGAGCCTGCTTCTCCCTCTGCTTGTGTCTCTGCCTCTCTGTCTCTATCTTTGTGTCTCTCATGAATAAATAAATCTTAAAAAAAAAAAAAATACAATTCTAAAGCAGCTAACATCCATCCTTCCACCATTGCCAAGCTTTACTCCAAACTTTACTTTTACTCCAAGGGGCAGGAACATTTTTTAGTTGGATGCCATGACACTGATAGGACTATATTTCTTTTTTTTTTTTTTTTTTTTTAATTTATTTATGATAGTCACAGAGAGAGAGAGAGAGAGAGAGAGAGAGGCAGAGGGAGAAGCAGGCTCCATGCACCGGGAGCCCGATGTGGGATTCAATCCCGGGTCTCCAGGATCACGCCCTGGGCCAAAGGCAGGCGCCAAACCGCTGCGCCACCCAGGGATCCCCTATATTTCTAAGTCACATCCTAGAGTGCAGAAATTTTAATCCATGCAGCCTTCTTTCCTACCTGTGGATAGGATATGAGTAGAGAGATGGAACAAGTCAGCATATCTGAGGACCCTCTCTATGTTGTGTTACATATACTTTGGGTTGCTTATTTTCTAGGGTTCAGTGGCTGTTGTTAGTAAGACTGGAACTCATGGCTTTAAAAAATGAACCTGCTGTGATATGAAGTTCAAGTTTCATACTCTCAAACCAGTTTTACCAAAGAACCCTGCCATGGGATATGGGCAGGCAGGGGCTAATCATACCAGATGGCAGTAAGACAGTACTCAGGATTCCCATTTGTCAATGACACTTGTGAATATATTTCCCTCAGGAACCACAAAGAAATGAAGTATGCCTGGTTCAGCACAGACTTAAGGCATTCTAGAATATGGTTTCATCAGAACTCTACTGCCTTTCTAGCATATTACATTTAACAGTAAAGCCCATCAGTTGCCCTTTACGGGTTTATTTTAATTGAGTAATATAACATCTTACAATTGTGCAACCTCAGCCTAAGTTAACCTTATTTTACAAGTAAAGAATTATTTCAGTTGTTAATTATTAGCCCTACAGTTCAATCATCAGGGAAATTATACTTGCTTCTAGTACTTAACAGTGTTGATTATTTAATATCATTAAGCACCAGTATTCACCACTTTGAAATGGGAATTAAAATAAATCTTTACAAGTGTAAGGATTAAATAAGACAAGACATAAAAGTCTTAGAACAGTATCCTTAATACAATAAGTACTCAATAAAAAGATGAGTATTATTACTATTGATGGAATACAAGTATCCAGGGTGTTCTGTAAATCATTTATAATCACTGATGTGTTGGGATCCCTGGGTGGCTCAGTGGTTGAGCACCGCCTTCAGGCCACGGTGTGATCCTGGAGTCCCGGATCAAGTCCCACATCGGCTCCCTGCATGGAGCCTGCTTCTCCCTCTGCCTGTGTCTCTGCCTCTCTCTCTCTCTCTGTGTCTCTCATGAATAAATAAATAAATCTTTTAAAAAAATAATCACTGATGTGAGGAGATTTTGAAAAAAAACAAAAACAACTATAATCCTATTGTTATTATTATTAAAATTTGTACAGCTTGGTGTATAAATTACAACTCCTAATCAGTGCTTAGACCATACTAAATGCATACAAAACAAGTGAACACATGAATGGAAAAATATCAGCGTTGGTAATTATTCCTTCAACATGGCTCCATCTTGCATACACAGTTTTTCTTTGGATCCCTCTAAATATTTACAACCCAAGTAGTATGAAAAGTCTACCATCGATTATCAAGAAAATGATTTACCAGTTTACTGACTTGCTCAGTTACCAAGACAGTGTAAGAACTGGGATTTAAGTCAGGCTGTCTGGCTCAGGAGACCAGACTTTATTGCATCTGTAAGTATTATGATTAATTTGGATTTATGCAGCATAAAGAAACAAAGAAAATAACTTTAAATTATAAATAAATATAAACAGGATTAGTGATTAGTAGGCTTAAAAACAAAATAGATCATAAGTATATAAATAAAGGAATGTAAGCCCTCTCTAAAGAATGAATTACTTCATTCAGAGTGACGTGGTCCTTACGCTTCTTCTAGCGTACCATATTAAGTGGGTACCCAGCAAATAGAAGTGAAAACTAGGTACTTAAAAGAGATTCTTTAATAAATACATTAATTTGTCACCAAGTGTTTTCCAGTTTTGTTCTATTTGCTAAGTGGTTTGGAATGGTTAAGGACATTGAGTGACTTGTATCCATCACACTGTCAATACCTCACCTCACCAGAACAAAGGCAGGAACTTAGGTTGAAAGACATATGCCTAGAATTTAATCAGGTACTTAATTTGTTCAATAAATATTGAGACAGTGTCCTAGGCTCTGTGCTATGTCCTTGCTTTAAAACAGTTCACCTCCTGAGGCAGAGGGACACATATAAAGCAACGATGATAATGCCAAGTAAAAAAATACTATCAAGGTATTTTTAAATTTGCATCGTAAGTGGCAACCTTCCTGGCATGGGAAAGTAGTGAAGATTTCACAGAGAGAAGTACCTTTGAGCTGTATTTTAATGAATGTACATAACTTTGCTATTAAAAAAAAGTTAGAAAGAGCATTTCAGGCAGGAGGAATGGCATGTGTATAGGCATAGAGCAACTTAAGGCAGGAGGAGCATTTCAGAGACTATTGCAAATGACTGAGAAAAAACAAGGGAAATAAAAGTAAAAACATAATGGTAAATAATATGACTTTACACATATGATCCAGGAAAAAGACCGTATTTTAACAATATATCGCAGATGAAGTATTGATATAATACAAAGGATTATAAGAGATGATAGATGACTTTTTTCCTAGCATAATAAACAGAATCCATCTTTATTTTCATTGAAAAGAGATCTAATGAGCTAATAGTAAAACTTGATTATATTTTGAAATAACCATTCTTGATTCTTTATTGTACATTCATCTTACAAAGATTTGATTTTCAAAGACGACTTCCCTAATAAATGGGAATATATGCCAGGAAAGGAAGAATTTTTACTTTTTTCCTAGCTCATATGAAAGATACTGCTTTCTTGCTAACATAATGGAATAACTCAAGTTGAAATCAGTTAGTAACTTGAGACTTTAAATCTCTGAGTTTGCATGGCAACCAAATAGTCATGAAAACCCCAAATACAATTAAAATAATAATAAATATCATATCAGTTAAATTCAGTAACAGTAATCAGAACTAATAATTATTTCAACCTGAGATCCTTCAGATATTTTTATTTTATAGTCCTGGTTGGTTAGCTCAAAAACCAAAATATTATATGACTTGACAATGTATAAAGTTCATAATAATCATACAGAATGTATTAGAGTCTAATGTGTTGGTTTTTTTTTTTGTAACAAATTGCTACAAAAATTTGCAGTGACATGTAAAACAACACAATTTATTGTCTTGCAATGGTGGAGGTCGGAAGTCCAAAACAAGTCTCACTGGCTAAAATCAAGGCACTGGCAAGACTGTACTCCTTTGGAAGCTCTGAGGGAGAACTATATCCTTGCTTTTTCTACCCTATAGAGGCTGCCAGTACCCCTTGACTGGCACCCCCTTCATCTTCAAAGCCAGTAGTTTGTTAATTCTTTCTCATTTCTGTCCTTTTCTGCTGCTTTTCTCCACTATTGAGAACCCTTTGATTACACTGTGATAATCATCTTATTTTAAGGTCTGCTGATTAACAACCTAATTTCATCTGAAACTTTAATTCTACCTTGCAATGTAAGCTCACATTCACAGTTACCATGGATGAGGGTGAGAAATTTGGGGAGGGAGGGGGTTATTCTGTGTACTATACAGAATAAGAATAATAAAAAATAATTTAGAGTATAGTTTTACAACTGTAAATTATGAGGACCAAGAAAAAAAAAAAAAAAACCTTTCTAGTAAAGTGCTTATGTGTTGGGTACTCCAATATTTTGATGGCTACATTAGGCTGCTTCAACTTTCTTTACCCTTGGGATCAGTAGTTACATTTAATTTAATTTTCCAATTAAGAAAAATTAAATTAATTACTTGCAGTTTGCCCTTGAGAATACATTCTTCAGTTTTAATGGCACATAGTTATTATGCCTCAGGTAAGGAAGGTTTACAAAATGTTTATTAACAGTCACAATTGTCAATACTCTTCCACATTCATCTCTAAAGTATATAATTTAAAAATCTATGGAATATCTTCTAATAAGACATCCAGTTGGGGAGGTTGGAGAGGAGAAGAGGAAAAGAAGAAAGGCTGCTTTTTAAATTAAGTTAGGAATTGCATATTTTCCCCACTGACTCACCAGTTAAAAAAGAAGGAAAGAAAAAAAAGATTTAAAGATGAAAGAAGAAATCAAGAAATCGAAGGAAGGAAGAAAAGTTACTACTATAATGCTGTCTCAGTAATCCACTATTTTCAACCCAATTTTCAGATACAGGGAGTGTGATCTTTAAATGGTCAAAATTCTTGCATTTGGAACCTGCAAATGCCTTTATGTTTCTTTATTTTTTAGCTGCTATCCTTTTTTTTTTTTTTAATTCCCTTATCTTATCAATTTGTTTTGCCAAGTTTTTATCTGTTCTATGAGGGCCTTGAGGACTTGGCTACTATATTTGTACCTGTATTAATTTTCCTTTTTGAGTGTATCAATCTGAGTGCTACTCTTTCTTGCCACTTTTTTTTTATTATTATTATTACAATATAGTTTGTGGACATTAAGGAGGGCATGTAATGTAATGAGCACTGGGTGTTATATAACACTGATGAATCGCTGAACTCTACCTCTGAAACTAATAACAGTATAGTTTTCCTTGCGGCTGCCTGTCTCTCCTGCCTGTCATGAATCTTTCAGTATGCCTGTTACTACTTCTTTTTTTCTTTTTAAAAGATTTGAAAATCTTTTAATCTCCTTAAAATCTCTTCAGAGAGAGAGAGAGAGTGTGTGTGTGAGAGAGAGAGGGGGGCGGGGAGGAGCAAAGGGAGAAGGAGAGAATCTCAAGCAGACTCTCCGTTGAGCTCTAGGCTCTACCCCAAGACCCTGAGCCTAAATCAAGAGTCAGAGCTCAACTGACTGCACTACCCACGCATCCCTGCCTGTTACACTCTGACCATTATGCTGCTTGCTGTTCCAGACCAGCCTGTTGCAGCACTCCTTTCTGCCTGATTGCTGTAATCATCTCCCTTCCTTCTTGTTCTGTATTGCTTCTTTTTTTACTATCCTATACGTACTCCATATTGGTCCACTTTATACCTGGTCAGACTGACTAATGTGATCATACTTACATTTGTTGGCTAAACATTCTATTTATAGGGATGGTGTAACTGGGTGATTGGTATTCAGGAGGGCACGTGATGCAATGAACACTGTGTTATAGGCAACTGATAAGTTACTGAACTCTACATCTGAAACTAATGATACACTTTATGTTAACTAATTGAATTTAAATAAAATAATTTTAAAAAAGAAAAAATATTTTGTTCATAATATTTAAATCTTCTGCTCATAAATGATATTCATTCATTTTGTCACTGATATTAATGGAATACTTACACTTTAATGTGAACAGCAATAATAATAATAATAATAATATTAGTAGTAGTAATGGTAGTAATTGAGGGGCAATAAAACGATATAGAACTGCTATCTCCAAAGACTTTATAATTCAGTTGTAAAGAGACAAAGACACAAAATAACAATGTTAAAATCACAAGATAATGAATATGAGAATAATAGAAAGTGTTCTCAAACACCAAAACAACTGATCACTGTATGTTAAAGTATTAAGGACTAGTTCACTGAGATAATTCTAATCTGCCCCTACATTGCAAATATTGTCACTATTAAAAATTAAAAGTTCTAGTTCTTGGACAGATAAAATACAGTAAGTAGTAGAAATTTTTAATTCTTACATGACAATTTGATACAAGAAATAAAATCTAGACTTGAATGATTTCAGTTTGATTTTTTTCTTCCATGTTCCTTTTATTTATTGTCAGCCTTATTTGTGTTCTAATCCAAATATCCTGGAAAATGTCCCCATCTTCATAACAATGAACACCTCAATGTACCAGACAAGTTGGTTTATATGTTTCCTATATAAGGTATTGGAAGTCTCACTTGTACAAAGTAAAATGGCTTTCTTTCCAATTACCATTTTCGGAAAGCATCACGAGTCGTCAAATGGGTATTTGCTTAAATATAAGGAATATTTATGTCTAAGTATTACTCTTGTAATTTCATAACATGTGTTTTTAGCATGTAAAATTCAGATACTTATGATGAAGCCCTCAATAAAATACTCATATATCTGCAAAAATATAGTATGACACTTGCATGCAAGTCAGGTACATATTTTTTCCAAGACATACTAACAAAATGGCATCTGACTCAAGAAACTAAAAGTGCATTGATATTTCCACCACTTAAAATAACTGGATTTTATCTTTCTATGGCAAGGTACATATTAAAGGAATATTTTTTACCTTCTCCTACTTTTTTATAATATATTTCAGAGGTACTGAAAGTTTATAACAAAGTCACACATGAAAGAAATAGAGCTATAAATAAAAACTGCAGGCTACAAACCTATTTGGATAAGTAATGGCTAGGGAAACACTGCCCTATCAGATTTACTTTGTTAAATAAATTATTGCTTTGAAGTCTATAACTAGGACAATGGAAATCTAAACTTTCAAAGTATTCTAGAATGAATAAGGGCAAAACTTAGAAGAAACTGTTGCAGTTTCATAAACCACCTGTTCATACTATGATTACTGCCTTTTTAACTATACCATATTTATTCTGTTTCTTAAAAGTCCCATGGAAAATCATGTTCATTAAAACTAAAGAAATTGTTAGAGGTTGAAAAAAACTGAACATGTATTTATCTATGCCCTTCCAAAGTATGTCTTTTCAATGATATATAATTGTTTTCATTTTTACTTAGATAGTAAGATTCAGTAGAACTTTCCAGTATGAGAAAATCTATCTGTATATTGAAAAGGAATCCATAAAACATAGGAAATAAAAATTTTGGGTTTTTAATACAGACACAAAACTTCAAGTTAGGAAGACAACATGCTCCATAAAAAAAGAAATCATCATTTTGGAATCATAATGAAAGCAGTTTCTATTTTAAGTTGATCCTATTTTTATAAATTAAATTGAATAATATAAATGAGGATCAATTTATTTCATTTATCCCATTTGAATATTAATATTTTCCATTAAGTCAGAAAATGTATTTCAATAGCTGACTTCCATTATAAAACTGAAGTTCTTTTGGTTATGTTTTGAAGTAGGTGTAACTGGACCGGTTAGGTGCCTATGTGCTGCTACAGACTAGATTTTAAAGATTGTGACAAAAGATCTTGATGTCTGACCTCCTATATAGAACTAATAGTTCAGATTGAAGTACTTGAACGGAATTTCTGGGGATAGATGAACCGAGTCCTAAAAGAAGAATCTGGACAGAACCAGCTCCTTTCCCTGGTGGCATGCACTTTTCCATCAAGGGCAACAATTTTGTTGCAAAGGCAAACTTATAGAAACAAAAAACAAATGAAAAACACTTGCTCACAACAGATTTTCCAAGAAAAGTGTTCTGTGATCTCATGATTAAATAGGAGTAGGGCCTGAGTGATCCTAAACATTACTTTATGAATAAGAAAAATGTTTTCAGCATACACACCTATGATTCTTCCTGTTCATGTTTGTTCAGATGCAATAGAACGCACTTTCAAATAGAAATGATTTTGTTAGGGCACCGCTCTGCCTTTGTACCTCCAATGGGTGGCAAGTGGGAGGCAGAAGGCATTCTTGCTCTCCACATATTATGTAAAGCGCCACATTAAGTAATGATCAACTCCTGCAGAAAGGAGAGAGGATAAAGAAGTAATGGGTCATTACCTTGCTTCAACTTGACCCTCATTACACTCAAATAAATATTCATGAATCCCCCTCAAAGTAGGTCATAGGTAGCATTAGGAAGGTATCTGGGATAATAAACGACAATTCTTGAATTTAAGGGGAAAAAAGTCTTGTTAATTTGTCATCTGTATTTATAGCTCAATATTAATATACATTTCTTACTAGAAAAATAGAAAACAAAAGCATTTACTGAAAACCTGAATTCATTATTTTTAATACAGTATTTTTTTAATAAGATACAAAGGTCAGTAATTGCCATTAGGTGCTATTTTAACATACTGAATATTTAGCAGATAAACAACATATTGGAACAGTATTTATTTGTTAACATAGAAAGATAACTGAAAATAGGTATCTTTGATCCGTTTAATGAATTCAGTCTCACAACCCCCAAGTACATAAAACCAACACATTGCTTTTCTGTGTTATCAACAGCTTCTTATCAGTTGGCCACACATAGAATGGAAATAATGTGGTTTTTTTATTCCAAGTATATCTGATGCATTAACAGTTTTTTTTACAAAAAGTAGAATAACTAAACATTTAAATTATAAATATAATTATGATATAACAATATAAAACTTCTTATGCCAATGTGGGTGTGAATATAATTCATATTCACATATATATATATATATATATTTTTTTTTTTTAAATTCATGAGAGACAGAGAGAGAGAGAGAGAGGCAGAGACACAGGCAGAGGGAGAAGCAAGTTCCATGCAGGAAGCCTGATGGGGACTCAATCCTGGGAGCCTGGGATCACGCCCTGAGCCAAAGGCAGACACTCAACTGCTGAGCCACCCAAGCTTCCCGATATATTTGAAATACTGATGGTGGAAAAATTTCTCAGAAATGTTGAAATTATCTCATGTATAATTTTTGAGATCTAAAAAACAGGAACATAATACAGATAAATAATTCATGTTTATTTGCTGTTTTTATTTAAGATGAAATAATTCTATCCTATCATTTTAACAAGGTCTTTAGTAATTCAATGACATATAACTTATGTATGCAGAAAGCCAACACCAAGACATGCAATCCAAGTTTTTCTAGAACTTTGTTTCTACAAAGAGATATTGCTGGATCTAGTGGAGAAAAAGGCCGAAAGAGAAAAAGCTAAATGTTTGGGAAAAGGGGAAAAAATGCCTCTCATTCTTCTAAGTAACAGTATTTGCATACCTGCTATCCTCCTTTTCTTTCTGTTCTATTCCATTACAATACAGAACTTTTTGATTTGGAAAGCAAGAGAATCTAAAAGAGAACTGGACTGATTTGCTCACATGAGCCTCGATTCCACAATGATTTTCCTAATGACAGAATAAACTAATGAATGAATTAACAAAACACTGAAGGAAAGGAGTAGTCCAGGTGATTCTGTTCAACTACGAATTATAAATATTCCATAAAAATGCTTCATCAAATGCTTTCTGTGATAATTTTATAGTGAGGACATTAAACTTTTATAAGAGTTTAAGGGATGCTTGGGTGGCTCAGTGGTTGAGCATCTGCTTTTGGCTCAGGTCACAATCCCAGTCTCCAGGGAATGTATCCCGTGTCAGGTTTGATACAGTGGTAGTGTAATGGTTAAGAGCTGCCTGGCCAAATATAAATCCTGCCTCTATTTACCAGTTGAGTGACTGTGGGCAACTTGCTAAACAGTCTATGACTTAGTTTCCTCATCAGTAAAATGGGAACAATACTAGTATCTACCTTATGGGGTTGTTGGAAGGATCCACTTAGCTAATAGAGATGAAAAGTGCTTGGTACACCAAAAGCACTCCATAAGTGATAGTGATTTTTTAAATATTTATTTATTTTAGGAACACCTGGGTGGCTGAGTGGTTGAGTGTCTGCCTTTGGCTCAGGGCATGATCCCAGGGTCCTGGGATCAAGTTCTGCATCAGGCTCCCCACAAGGAGCCTGCTTCTCCCTCTGCCTGTGTCTCTGCCTCTCTCTGTGTGTCCCTCATGAAAAACTAAAACCTTAAAAAAGGAAAAAAAAAAAAAAAAAGGAGTTTAAAAAGGGGAATTAAAGAAGTGAAAATAAATACCTTATTGCCAGATGTTTATTTTGACAGACAAAAAGGGAGTTCTCATCCTTTGAGTAAATCAAAATTAGGCCATGGGGACATGATTTCCCTGTACTTATGAATAAAAGAAATTTGAACACAATTTAGTAATTTTGAATATAACTTGATGAATTTGACTAAATAGAAAATATCCAGTCACTTATTCAAACATTCATTCATTATTGGTAAAAATATATATATATTTACTGATAGAGTAACTACTTATTAAAAGTGTGGGCTTCAAAATCATGGAATCTAGACTGTTTTGATAGGATGCGTGTCTTGAGCAAGCATTGTAACTTCTTTATTTGTAGTTCTTCCTATGCATTTTTCTTAAAAGATTTATTTATTTATTTTAGAGAGAGACAGATAAGGGGGGAGGGGGAAGAGGCAGAGGAAGAGAATCTTAAGCAGACTCCTTGCTTAGCATGGGGCCAGCCATGGGGCTTGAACCTCATGAACCTGAGATCATGACCTGAAACCAAGGGGATGCTCAACCAACTGAGCCACTCAGGTACCCTTTCCTATGTATGTTTTAAAAAGCTTAGGATACTAGAAATCTCCTCATAAGTTGCGTGGATTTAATGAACCATTTTTGTAAAAAGCTTAGATGTATACTTGTATTTAAATACTTCATAAATAATATCAAGGATTTCAATGAATAATGTCTATACATTCTGTATCCTTACCTTGCTTTAATTTCCTTCCTATCAGTTCTTACTAACTGACCTGTTACAGATGTATTTATTTAATATATTGACACATATTTATTTATTTGTTTCTTGTCCATCTCACCTAGGATAACATAAATTCCTAAAGGGAAAAAATTTGCAATTTAAATTAGTTCATATACTCACTCAACATTTGCTATTCCAAATATGTGAATCTCAATATCTCTTGCAGATTATAAAAGTTGGGGTCTTGGTGTCTTATATATAAAATAAAATAAAATTTTCACATTTATAAATTTTTAATTCTTTATAGCATAATGTTGAAAACACTTTTTTCATGTTTTTTTTTTTTTGTTCTGTAAATGTAAATTTTAATTTAACTAGTAAACTTTACTTTTGAATTCTTTTAGGTTTACAGAGAATTGAGTGGAAAGTAGAGTTCTAATGGCATTGTTTTAACATAGAGAAGTTTTGCACCTTTATTTAATCTGACATTAATTATTACCCCAGTTATTTTAATATGTATTAAGAAGGTCTATGCTGTAAATGATTAACAAACTCATTGTCAATAGATCACTGTTCAGAAAAAGCAAGACAACTGATCTCCTGGGGGTTACATTATAATGTGGGAACACAAATAATAAATAAGTTATCAAATAGAAAAAGAAAATGTCTGAAAGTCATGAAAGCTATGAAGAATAAAGGGGATGTTGTAATAGCCCCTGAAATATTTGTGTGTTGAAGGTAGACATGACTTAGGAGTTAATATTTGACGGACATTGGGAAGAGTCAGGCAGAAGCAAGAGCAAAAGCAAAAAGTTTAGGCGAGAATCAGCCTAACAGGTACAAGGAATCCAGTGCAAGAATATGACTCAATCCTTGTGAAAGAGTGATGGGAGTCATGCAAATGAGCTGGAATGGTAGTTTTACATGCCATGGAAAGACGGTGAAAGTTACTCTTTTCACCTCTAGATAAATCCCAAGGCTGTTTTACAAGACTGCAGTGTAGAGGTTACAGTGCAGGCTCGAACTGTTGCTGCTTGGGTATAAATCTTGTCTTGCCACTCTCTAGCCATATGACTTTAAGTAACTGCATGTTAAGTAACTGCATGTTTAAAAAATTAATAAATTTTAGTTTCTTCATCCAAAATCAAGGGCCATAATAGCTCATGTACCTAGTAGTATAATACTTTTTAGGATTAGCATAAAATTAGTGTGTTATTATAGTCAAAGAAACAGAATAGTACAGGCCCCATAATACATGTTCAATAATTGTTGGAAAATATTAATGTTTTAGAGTAAACCTTGCAGCTGAGAGATTAATTGGGATAAACTTTTGGATGAACAAAACAATTTAGGAGGCTGCTATAGTAATCTAGCTGTGATCTTCTAAGTAGTGGCAAGGCAGATGGTGAGAAATTGGTAGAAAAGCAATATGTGTTGGTGATCAAATCGGCATGACCCATCTAAGAATGGGAACGTCAAGATGAAGAAATGAGACCACCTATGTTTTCCTATATTATCTCTCCCTTTGCATTTTTGCTACTAAAGTCTTTTTCCATCCAGAATCTAATTAGTAGTTTTTTACACTTGCTGCTTTAATATTTCAAAATGGAATTTATTTTTGGTATATAGCATGAGATATGAATCTCTTTTTTAATTTTAATTTTAAATTTTAATTTAATACTTGTTAAATATTCCATTTTCTTAGATTATTTGTTTAGTTTTCTTCATTATATATTAAATTATTCATATTCTAGACTCATTTTGGGATATAAACCACACTCTTGATCCTGGAAACAAGACCATAATCAGTTAGTCTTTGGAATCTTAGTAGAAACCTTAATTTCTATTAAGGTAATTTCTCTTAATGGTTTATTTCCTCTAAAGTATCTTAGCTTTTCTTACCTATTAACTTTTCCATTAGAACTTTTAAAAACAATTCACATTTGATTGTCATTATTGATCACATATATTTATTTGGGGAGAAACCGATGTCTTTATATCTTTATAATATCCAACATCCAGAAACAATATAGAATTCTCTCTACATTTGATCAGAATATGTTTTGTGTTTCTCAAGAAAATGTGTATATATAGATATATAATTAGAATATTTAACCCTATATCTCTATATCTATCTATCTATCTATCTCTCTCTCTATCATCTACCTATTCATATCTGATGTATCATGCAGGTAATGTTAGGAATGTCCTCCATATTGCTTATAAGACATTTTACATTTTTATTGTCTATGAGAATAATATTTCATTTATTCGATTTTTTGAAAAAACTATAGTGTATACCTCCTTTGTTTTCCCCAGCAGTTTAAATTAAAAACAAAAAACAAAACAAAATAAAAAACAAAACAAAACAGGTATTATATTCAAATAAAGAAATTACCAATATTTTTTACATAGGTGTATCTTCTCATTTTTGTTACTGTTTATCCACTGACCAGTCTGTTTTAAATTCTTTCAAGGAGTAATAGCAATATTGGTCATGAGGACTTCTATTAAATCACCATTTTACATTATACTGGCAAATACCTTGAGATTATCTGCAACATATCAATGAAGTATGTTTCTCAACCTGTTTTATAATGGGTTATCTAAAAAAATACTTGTCTGCTACTAAAATTCATTTTTTTTTCAGATGCCAAGATAGCTGTAATCTTTCTCCAAAGTAGTATACACACTAACTGAATGGGGCTTTACAGAGACAGGTTTACAGATATGATGAGAAATTGACCACCTATAGACAGACAACTGGAGACGTGTCCTGGTAAGACCTAGAGTATTGGTCTTAATCTGGCTTGCATTTGATGTTGAAATTTTTTTCAATAGAATATTATGTTGCCATGAATAGTTTTAGATATATTTATAATTAAGTAAGTAATGGTTGTTTGAACATTACAAATGAAAACAGAAAACCATCATTTTGCAGTAATCAGAAAATTATATTTGTAGCTATGTTAAAGTCTAATTTAATTTTGCTACTTGTTAGGTTGGATTGATTAGTTAAATGCAATTCTATTTACCGCTTACATTAATGTAATTTTTAGACCGATGTTTCTGCTTCTTTTTATTCTGAAGAAAGTAGGACTGTTATGGACTGAATTTTTTCCCCCTCAAAATGTATATGTTGAAGTCCTAATCCAAAGGACCTCAGAATATAATTGTATTAGGAGATGAGTCTATTAAAAAGGCAATTAAGATAAGGCCCTTAGGTGTGTCCAAATCCAATCTGACCAGTGTCCTTATATGACGAGGGTACAATGACACCAGGCACTTGCACACACAGAGGAAAGCTCATGTAAGGACACAACATGATGATCATCTTCAAGCCAAAAAAGAGAGGCCTCAGAAGAAACCAACTCTGCTGACACTTTTATCTTGCCATCCAGCCTCCAGAAATGTGAGAAAATATATTTCAGTACTCTATGATGTTTGGTTATGGCAGCACTAGCCTAGGGCCTAGAAAAGTGAAATAGTTTGTCTACAATCATATAGTTAGGTGAGAGGGAGGTCTCAGATGGGAGATATATACCATTATCTAATGGTTTCAACACATGACATCACCTGAGAAGCTAAAATTGACTTGTATCATAACATTAATTTCTCTTTTCTACATTTAAAAAATGTGCAATTTTTTCATTCAAGGTATTGATTCAAAACGGAATATCTACAAATGCAATTTTATTGCAACTATTAGAATGTGGGTTTAATGTTGGAAAAATTTAGAAATTCTTACTTTCTAAGTGAAAATAAAACATTTATCTAAAAAATGTTGACCTTTTTAAACCTAAACAAATTTTTCTCAGTAACAAAACAGATTTTTCCTAAGAAAAAAACATGCATCTTTTGATCTCATGAAATATTCAAAGTGATAATGAAGCATGTTTTGCTTTCTTGTAAACCTGTTAAAATATTATTTTTCTCCAAGGTTGACAGTGGTGAAAATTTTATCACACAGCATGAAATGTGTTATTTTGATACAGTGACACCATATCAAACTTATCCTTGCACATTCAACTTTGTGACAAAGAGTATTTTCCTATGAATTTCATAGGCAATGTCCATGGGACTTTAAAAAAAGTATTAATTTCAGATACTGAGTATCTGAATACTGTTAACTGGTAAGGACATGTTGATGTATATATTGATATTGGATTAACACAATATTATAAGCTAAAGGCAAACCTGAAATATAATTTTTAGCATGTGCCTATTCAAACAAACTAGTGAAAAAATATCTTGGAATTAAAGTAATTAATAATCCTACTTTACATCATCATTTACAGATCTCTCACTAATGTTACTATGGCACTTGGTTTTAATAGGGTAGGATCAGAGTTTTAAAAATCTATTCCCAGGGTCAAAATACCAGGAATCTATTCTTACTATCTATTATTTTGTTCTTTAATTCTTAGTTTATTATATATATATATATATATATATATATATATATATATACACACACATATACATATATATTACATATATTATATATATATTACATATATTACTATTATATATATCCTACATATATATAAAGTGAGATTTCTAATTTAGAACTATAAGAACAGTGATATGGTAAAGGAAAAGGGAGAGGAAAATCCATGCAAGAAATAAAATAGTAATACATAATAAAGTGGAATAATTTGGAATGATACCGTCCCTATATTTTGACAGCACTTTAATCAATTTCTAAGTTCTATCTGACTTATCTTCTAATGATCATCAATCCATATTTGTCAGTTCCCATTGCCATTCCCTTAGGTCAAGTAACCTTTGTTTTTCAATGGAATTCAGCATCAGCATCCAAAGAGAACTTCCAGTCTTCACCTTCACCTCCCTCTCATACATGCTTACTATAGCCTCAGTGATAATCTGGAAATTAAAATGGGATCATGCCACTTCCAGCTTGAAATATTTCACTGTCCTGACAATCCTCCTGATAAACAACTTATACTTGAATTACTACATTTCTGTTCTCTTATTATTGTTATTGAAATGTCATCTCCATTCTGTCTTTATCTTGTTTGTACTTTTCTCTACTACCTGTATATTGAGAATCATCACAGCCCTGGTGGTTTGGAATGAATGTTCACATACATCTAATTAAAATATGTATATGTATGTTCAAAAAGTAATCAACTTAAAAGAATTGTTTTAATATATATTTATAGCCTCTTAAGATTTAGTTTAGTGGCATTTGTAGTACAATGAAGAGATTTTGGGCAGCCCGGGTGGCTCAGTGGTTTAGCACCACCTCAAGCCCAGGGCCTGATCCTGGGGACTGGAATCGAGTCCCATGTTGGGCTCCTTGCATGGAGACTGCTTCTCCCTCTGCCTGTGTCTCTCCCTCTCTCTCTCTCTCTCTAGGTCTCTCATGAATAAATAAATAAAATCTTCAAAAAAATGAAAAGAATTTTTTTAGCTTGAATTGAGTGAATATTAATTTATATGGTAATTTCACCATGTACATATATATATATACTCATATATATATACATTTTAAAAAATATTTTATTTATTTAGTCATGAGAGACACAGAGAGAGAGAGAAAGTCAGAGACACAGGCAGAGAGAGAAGCAGGCTTCATGCAGGGAGCCCTATATATACATTTTTTAACCAGAATATCCTTTTGGTAAATGTCAAATATGTGTGTGTATCAGATATAAGATACTTAAAACTTTAGTGCTTTCTTTTTGTTTTATAATATTTTCAAAGTGGCTTAACACTTAAGTCAACATGGATTAGGTAGTTGATATGTGTAGTTAAAATTAAAGATGCAAAGCCTGTTTTATAATATAGGTTCTCTGCTATATCTCACAAATATGTTTCTGAGGGATTAATACCACAAAAGTGTCATCAATGTAAGTCTGAATATCATTAGACATTTCAAATATTGGATAGGAAGTTTAAAACTGCACTTGAAGAAATGGAACACCCTTGCTGAAATCCTCCCGCAACAGGTTGTGCTTTCATTTCTCTTCAATAATTGAAACCATCAAACTCTAATATTTAAAAATAAAATTTAATAGTAATTTTGAACTTCCTCTTAACAAAGATACATCAAGGCAACCTAGGTTTTAGAGTCAGAAAGATAGATAACATCACAGCACATTCTCCCTCAGGCATACTTCTAGCCTCCCTATTCTTTCATCCTGATAACCTACCTGAGTAATTTTAGCAAATCCTGATTAAGCAGAGCTTTCCTTCTGTACAATATGGTGTCTGTTAATGAAGGTTGAGAACAATTATGGAGCTGTAATTAACAGCCTTTGACCTTTAGCTGAGAAATATAGGCACTTAAATCCATGCAGCATTTAGGCCTTTGTAAATGAAAATGGCCCTGAGGAATGCATTTTGGTGACAAGACAGAAAAATCTGAGCAGATGAAATTTCCCTGCATTCATTTCTTGAGGAATAGATGAATTGAATAATATAAAGCTATTCTTAAAAT
Source organism: Canis lupus baileyi (assembly GCF_048164855.1). Lineage (NCBI taxonomy): Eukaryota > Metazoa > Chordata > Mammalia > Carnivora > Canidae > Canis > Canis lupus. Next base: position 79,633,165 of record NC_132839.1, read on the forward strand.
GACTGTCAGGGGAAATCCTTGAGTTAAGAACATTTAAGTACCTAAATGATTAACTTGAGTCTTATTCAAGCATAACCCCCAAACCCAAACAAAATCCTTTTGCTAATGTAACCAAATCATAGGAAATTAAATAGGCTCAAGTAGAATTTTAGTGGACTGAATTTATCCATATAATTTCAAAAATGTAAAGTGTTGGAGAGATTACTTTATAACAATCATGCACTTGATATGAATCTTGGAAATTACTTTTGGGAGTCTGAGTAGTAAATTCTTATCATTCTTGGTTCTTTGGCAGACAGTTATAAGTACCTATCAATATCCAGACTCACTGTGTGCTTACGTGGAAAGTTAGTCATACTGCTGTTGTAGGAAACTAGATGGTAATTTGAACAAGAAAAGACATTTCAAATCTAAATATTTCTCCTCTTGATGAGAACATTAAATAATTCTTAATATTAAAACAAGTTGGCTTTTATATGAAAATTCTCAAGGGAAACATGGTTTATATACTTGTTTTATATAGCATAATGCATGCATACAGATTTTTGAGAAATGGGACATGCTGGTGAATTCATTATTTGAGTTAATTAAAAACTTTATTGCTAGTGATGCTTGGGTGGCTCAGTGGTTGAGCGTCTGCCTTAGGCTCAGGGCGTGATCCCAGACTGGGGATCGAGTCCCACATCAGGCTCCTTCTGAGAAGTCTGCTTCTTCCTCTGCCTATGTCTCTGTCTCTGTCTTTGTCTCTGTTCCTGTGTCTGTCATAAATAGATAGATGATAGATAGATAGATAATCTTAAAAAAAACTTTATTGCTATTTAAAGCAACAATTTCTTACTTTTCAGTTAAGTCTCAGGAAATACTACAGAATTTTGCTACATATTAGCATCACAGTTTTAAGTATCCTTTAGGTTAGTCTAATCTCACAGTCCATTTCAATATTTGGCTAATAGGTGGCATGCAGTTACTTGGAGTTTGTTTAAAAGTCAAATAATTGTTTTCAAGTAAACTGAATATATTTGTGGCTATCAGTGAGTCCCAGGAAAGAATAACCATCCTAAAGTATTGGTGACATAAAAAGCAAAAAAAACACAATCATTGACAAAGATCTGACATGCCTTAGATAAGATGCTAAAGTATCGGGGTGCTGGGTGGTTCAGCTGGTTGAGCATCGACTCTTGGTTTTGGCTCAGGTCATGATCTCAGGGTCATGAGACCAAGCCGAATACCAGGCTCCTTGCTCTTGTGGAGCCCACATGAGAGTCTTTCCCATTCCTTCTTTCTTCCCTGGTGCCTCTTCTAACATTCTCTCATGTCCATTCTCTCTCAAGTAAATGAATAAAATCTTTTTTTAAAAAGATGTTAAAACACATACTAGTTAGCTATTTAAAAAATCACTGAAAATTACTCTCTATAAACAGTGAAATATGTACATTTTACTCCATGTTTATTTATTCCTAAGATTTCTTTCATATTGAGTATTATGACATATGTACAGCTCATAATAGTCATTAAATATAAAGAATGCATTAATTATCTGAATATTTATTTAATGTTTCCAAGACTTTAAGATTTTATACCACACTAAATATATACATTACATTCATTATTGTATTTTATGAGAATCCTATCTCGTTTACTTAACAGGCAACCATCTTTGGCCATGCTGTGTATTAATTAGACCCAATAACTTTTTTTCTCCTGTTTTTTTTTAAAGATTTATTTATTTATTTATTTATTTATTTATTTATTTATTTATGATAGACATAGAGAGAGAGAGAGGTAGAGACAAAGGAGGAGGGAGAAGCAGGCTCCATGCTGGGAGCCTGACGTGGGACTCGATCCAGACACTCCAGGATCGAGTCCTGGGCCAAAGGCAGGCGCCAAACCGCTGAGCCACCCAGGGATCCCCCGGTTTGTTTTGTTTTAATGCTATCTTATTTTAGAGCTACGCTTCTTTTTCAGGAGCCATTTTATGACTGGAAAAGCTAACTGTCTTTGAGGGACACTTTAAGCATCAAATGGCTGAATTAATGTTGACCAGAACACACAGAACTCTTATATGTCTTCTTCATTTATTGACATAATGACCCATATTTCAACTTTTAACTGTAGTAGTTCACTGGAATGAGAAAATTTAGGTTAACATTTAACATCTTAGGGAAATAAAAGAACTTTTCAAAAGACAAGAATTATAGCTTAAGGTCCTTTATTTGACAAGAACCTTGGTAATTCTGGATTTCAATTTTGTCATTTCTACAAATAGGAATAAAAATTTAGAATGGGATTTTTATCCTGATCCACTTAGTACATCATATAGGTCATAGTTTTCAAATTTAAGAATTTAAATTGTTTTTCATGTTTTATAAGTCATTATATATATAATTATATCAAGTAGTGTCAACAACTAAGCTTTTCAATCAAAAAAATCAAGAACAACTTTAAATAGAACACATTTTTAGAAGGAAAATTAAATTAAAAAACCTAAAGAAGGATATGATTTATGTTGTCCCATGCAAGAAGGGCTATTTGGTTAGTGTTCATTTAATAAATTATTTAAAGTCAGAGTAGTACAATTGAAATTGGAAGTAGAACTCAAGATTAGAGTTAATGTCCAACCAAAGAAATTTATATTAAACATTGAATCTTTATAAAGGTGCATTTGAAGACTAAATATAATGAAGTGGGTACTATTCTAAATGGATAAATTAATCAATTAATATTTTAGCTATAAATAATATATTATGATTTATAAATGTAATGGTTATTTATTGTCATCTTGCTCTTTTAGATTCTGGCCATTAACTCACTTCTTCACCACTCAATTTCTTAGACCAATCTAACTTAGTTGTTCTCTCAGGTTGGAGTCCATTTATTCTCTATTAAAGTATATAGAGAAGCTTAAATAAATGTTAGTGACATATTTCAAATCATGATTTAATAGTATTTCTCCCTGATAATAATTTAAATATTTAAACTCTTGGGTTATTTGCTTAATATACTGACCTTTTCCCCCCTGATTTTTAATATGTATGTATACATCAGTCTATACATACTATCCTTTAAAAATTGTATTGATTTGAATTGGCTATTCAAAAATGCATATTTTCTGTTATGACTTTTGATGTGTATTAATAGCCTTTAAACACTAAACAAAATTTCATAATTCATATAAAATTAAATCATGCAAGATAACTTGATTGAAAGATTATGAATGCAATCAAACATGAGGCTATGAGGTTGATAACATGATAGAAACAAAAGACACAAAAATCTTCCCCGTAACCAAAATTAGTTTCTGTAACTGTAACACAGCAAACTTAAGAACACATTTCTATATTTTTTCACTTTAAGGAAATCATTTTTACAGATATATTAGAAATAACTGATTGGAAGTCTGGCATAATAAACGGTAGATTTCACTCAATATGTACAATGTAGAGAAAAATTCTTTGAAAAAAATACTTTCTAGCTTTCCATGGCAATAAAAGTTAAACGAGTCATTTATAAATCACATATAAATTCAGTTTAGAAACTGATCCCCTGGAATATTCAGTGACTACTATCAAAACTATCATGTTCACTAGAGTTTAAAGTATATTTTATGGATAGCAAAGAAGTTGACCAATATTCCCTGGTGAAAGTATGTGATATGCTGCCCACAGAGCTGTATCCCCTGCAATCCCTATAGTCATGAAATCCTATGAAGGTTTTGAATCACTCATGTCTCCAGCATTTAGAATCCATGTCATTTTTCCATTTCCCTAGTTAGGAATAATCAACTTGTTTCTTATCTAAAATTGTCACTTATTTTCTCTTTAGTATAATGGAATTTGACTTTTGAAACCAATTGGTATGTAAACAGCAGAATAGAAACAAAACTTTTTCACGCCATCATCTATGTTGAAAAGTGTTAAGCATGCCAAGATACTATATTGGTTTCTTGTTGTTTTTTAAAGATTTTATTTATTTATTTATTTATTTATTTATTTGAGAGAAAGAATGTGAAAGAGAGAGAGAGGGAACAAGTAGGGGGTAAAGGTAGAGGGAGAAGCAGATTCTCTGCCAAGCAGGGAACCCTATGAGGGTCTCCATCCCAGGATCCTGGAATCATGACTTGATTGAACTAAAGGCAGATGCTTAACTGACTGAGCCACCCAGGTGCCACCACAACACTATTATGTTAAAAAGTTTCAGAAACAAAAATGTATATGATATCTTATACTGATGGAATAAATATACTGCCTTCCATAGATACTTTATAAAACAAGTCTGATATATGTCATGTACATTTAAAAATAACAGTTAATTTTTTAGATATTTACTTGAACTATATCAGATGAGGATCAATTTATTTTTTTAAGATTTTATTTATTTTTTTTTGAGAGAGAAAAAGAGAGAGAGAGAGAGAGAAACAGAGACAGAGAGAGAGAGAACACACCACAAGTAGGAGGAGGGGCAGAGGGAGAAGCAGACTCTGTCTGAGTAGGAAGCCAGATATGGGGCTCCATCCCAGGACCCCAGGATCATGACCTGAGCTGAGGCAGACCTCAAGCAAATGAGCCACCCAGGAGCCCAATGAGGATCAGTTTAGAGGAAGAAAAACAACTCTGTAATATAGGCAAAGCAATAAACACTAAACGTTTTCATTAGCATTCGCTGAAAACAAACCACCCTAAAATTTAGTAGATTAAAGCAAACACTCTATTTAGTCTTCATTTCTATGGTTGAGTAATTTTGATTAGTCTTCAGCTGCTTTCTATGATGTCATCTAGTCTCACTAATGCATCTGTCATTACCGAGAGAACAATGGGATGACTGGGATGTGTGTCACTTGTTACATAGCTGGCTTTCCAAGTCTCTTCACATATTGGCTACTATTCCCAAGGTTATCAAAAAAAGTAAGCCCTGATGTACAGCCATTTTTAAACTTCTGCTTACAGCATTCTAAGCTCCTGTTGTCCAAAGCAACAGATTCACACTAATAGAGAAATCAACTCTACGGAAATGCTAGAATGCTGTATTATAAAGGGGTATATACATGCTTGGAAGAAACTGTGGATGTTTTTTTCTTGCCTATTATACAAAAAAATCTAAGATAACACAACAATATTAGAAAATGAAATGTAGTAGTATATTTTTTCTGGAAAAATAATGTATTCTGAAATATAGTGTGCAATATAGTATATAATATATATTATTCTTTTAGGCCATTCACACCTGAACTCTTGTCAATGTTTGAAGAACATGCTACCACTCTACCATATCTCATGTTAATGAAATCTAAAATGCTGAATAATTGCCTCATTTACTGAGCGTTCCTTCAGACAGAGTGTGGATACATGATCTAGGCTCTCCTAATCAGAAAAACCTGCTTCCCGAGTTTGAAGCTTGGGATTCAAAGCAAAATATGTACAGGAAAAAAAAAAAGGAGTAAGTGCAATAACTACAGCCAGTTTCTAGGGCAGCAGTGGTAAGTACTGGACTGCCAGTATTCCATGCATGATGTCACCAGAGTGGTGGTAGTCCTGTCTTCTCAGAATGAGGGAAGTGACAGGATTGGGAGGAAATAGTCCAGAGTACATAGCCTCTGTATCCAGTTTTTTGGCCCTTCTGAAAACTTTATAATCTATCAAATAACCATCATTTAATACATTTCTTTTCTGCTTAAATTGGCCAGTGTCAGTTAGATGGTTACAACTAAAATGCTAAACAAGGGACACGATGCACAGTCAGTTAAGTATCCGACTCATGGTTTTGGCACAGGATATGATCTCAGGGTCATGACATAGAGCCCTGCACTGGGCTGCATGCTGAGCATGGAGTTTGCTTGAGATTCTCTCTCCCTCTCCCCAGTATCCCCACTTGTGCATATATCTGCACACACATGCTCTCTCTCTCTCAAATAAGTAAATATTTAAAATAAAATAAAATGCTAAATAGTACATGCAATGTGATTCATTTTTCCCCCAAGATTTTATTTATTAATTCAGGAGAGACAGAAAAAGCACAAGCCAGAAGGAGGGAGAAGCGGACTGCTTTGGCTGAGTAGGGAGCCTGATGCAGGGCTCCATCCCAGGACCACGGGATCATGACCAGAGTCCAAGGCAGATGCTTAACTGACTGAGCCCTCCCCCAGGCACCCACCTGGTGTGATTCTTTTGCAAATTAAGCATTAACTGGCAAAAGGTCTGTATATATGTATATGTATTTTTAATATAATTTAGTTTCCTGGTGAAATTTAATCAGAAAAATACTCATTTGAAAATAAGACACAAAAATATAAATTGTTTCTGTAGATTCCACTAACAATACATCTATGATGATACCAGATATTCAAAGTCATATGCTAGATTAGAAAAAAAGATGTACAAATAACCCACATAATTAGATGCTCAATTTAAAGATAATTATTCATTGATTTTGTCTATCTAATTGATATAAACAAACAGAGTATATCTTAACCAAGATATCTTTATTTCATGACTTAGGAAACTTTTAACTCAGACTGATTAATGAAAAACTTCCCTCTACCCCCCAGCATTTTCAGGTCTGGATTTTACCATTATTCAGATCTCAATTCAAATGTTACCTCCTGAGAAGGGCCTACCATGACATTCTTATGTAAAATATAAAGCACAGTCTTCATCTTCCAAGTTGCTTCTATTCATTTCCCTGTTTCATTGTCTATACAGCACTCTACAAGGCAATAAAACTTAACAGTTAAGATTCTAGCCACAAGAAACAAACTGGAAAACAACCCAATCCAAAAGTGGGTGAGACTCCTGACCAAGAGGATATACAAAAGGCAAATAAGCATATGGAAAGGTATTCATTGTCATGTCATTAGGGGATAGCAAACTGCTATATATCTCTTAGAAAGACTAAAACGTTAAAAAAAAAAGACAACATTAAATACTGGCTAGAAGGTAGAGGAACAGCAACTCCCATTTATTGCTGGTGTAAGTGTAAAATGGTGTAAGTATAGCCACTTTGGAAAAATAATTTGGCAGTTTCTTATATAACTTGATAGTCTCATACAATCCAGTGCTTACACTCCTTGGTAGCTGGAAAAAACCTGCACACAAATGTGTACAGCAGCCCCTTCATAATTGACAAAACTGGAAACAACCAAGATGTCCTTCAGAAGGGGGTACCTGAGTGGCTCAGTTGTTTAAGCATCCAACTCTTGATTTCAGCTCAGGTCATGATCTCAGCATCCTGGGATCGAGCCCCACGTCTGGTTCCGAGCTCAGTAGGCAATCTGCTTGAGGATTTTCTCTCTCTGTGTCCCTTCTCCCGCTTGCCCATGCATGTTCTCTCTCTCTCTCTCTCTCTCTCTCTCAAATAAATGAATACATCTTTTTTAAAAAGGTAAATAGGGCAGCCCGGGTGGCTCAGAGGTTTAGCACCACTTTCAGCCCAGGGCCTGATCCTGGAAACCCGGGATCGAGTCCCATATTGGGCTCCCTGTGTGGAGCCCGCTTCTCCCTCTGCCTGTGTCTCTCCTTCTTTCTCTGTCTCTCTCATAAATAAATAAATAAAATCTTAAAAAAATAAAAATAAATAAATAAAACGGTAAATAAACTGTGGTACAGTCATCCAATTGAGTATTATTCAGCAATAAAAAGAAATGAGCTCTGAAGCCACTAAAAGACCTGCATTGAAACTTAAAAGCAAAAAAAAAAAAAAAAAAGAGAAACTTAAAAACATGTTGTTTAGTGAAAAAAGTTTACCAAGGCTACATGCTGTATGCTATAGAATGAACATGTCCTCACAATTTCATCTGTAAAAAAACCTCAATGTTATGTTATTTGGAGATAGGGCCTGTGGGAGGTGATTATATCATGGGTGTGGAGCCCTTTTGAATGGCATTAGTTTCCTCATAAAAGGAGGCTAGCTCCTCTGCTCCCTTCTGCCATGTGAGGACACAGGGAAAAGATATTCACCTATAAACTAAGAAGGAGGCTCGCATCAGACATTGAATTTACTAGTGCCTTGATCATGGACTTCTCAGCCACCAGAACTGTAACAAATAAATGCATGTTATTTAAGGCACCCAGCTTATGGTATTTTTGTTTTAATAGCTTGAACAAAACATTATAAAATTCCAATTATATAACATTCTGGGAAAGGTACAACTATAGAAATAGTAAAAAGATCAGCGGTTGCCAAAAAGAAGGGGAAAGGGATAAATTGTGTGATAAGACAGTGAAATTATTCTGAGATACTATAATAGTATATATACAATATTATACATTTGTCAAAGCTTATAAGACTATACAACACAAAGAATAAGTCCTAAGGTAATCTATGAACTTTAGTTAATATATTAATTAGTTAATAATAATATATCAATACTGTTTCATAAATTGTAAGAAATGTACCATACTATGCAAGATGTTAAAAATTTGGAATACTGTGAGTGAATGAGAGAGTGGGTATAGATGAACTTTCTGTAATATCTGCTCAATTGTCTACAAAACTAAAACTAATACAATTAAATCCATCAATTAAAAAAAAGAAACAAATAAACACATTGCCTGGCTGAACCTCACTAACTATTTAATGTATATGTGCCTGAGCTCCCTGACCTGAAAAATATGAATGATAACATTTGCTATCTGATAGGGTGGTTGTGAAAATCAAATGCATGCAAATAATATAGAAAAATGTCTACCATTTAATAAGAACTCAATAAAAGTTGCTGTTACTATAACATTCCCACGGAAATATCCCCTCCCTCTTTTTTATTCTTTTTTTTTTTTAATTGTCTATTCTCTGCTTGCTCCCAAGATAAAATGAAAATCCATAGGCACAGGATTGCTTTCTATCCCATTCTGAAACAACAAAATTTTGATTAGTGACTGATATAATAGTAGGAATTCAATAAGTATTTGTTGAGAGAATAAAAGAGTCAAGTGTAGCATTATTACTAGCTTAATAATGAAATAAGGAGCTGCCATTTTGCTAGTGAAATTAATCTTGATAGTCATTTCTCCATCTGAATTAAATATAAATTTGAGGTCTTAAAATATTTAATATTTAAATATTACTCCTCATGTAATGCCATAAATTCTGCTTCCCTAAATTACATTTTAAATGTGCAAATCTTCCCTTCCTCCCACCCAGTTATAAAGTGTTCACCCAATCTATTACTCTGTTGCTTTAGTTTTATAAACTGTCTTGTGATTAGTTAACCAGGAGTTCTACTCTCATCCTTCTTAGAAACTACTGTCAAGAAAACCCATCAACTTTTATTAGTCATGTTGCATAGGAACGATCATTAAAATGCTTTATAGATAGAAGTCCCTTAACATATAAGGACTTTTCTGTGCCACATATTGTTTTGTAGCACAGCATGTGAATACTGACACATAGATTTGAAACTTATTTCCAGTATTTCCTGGCTGTGAAATCTCAGACTGTACTCAGAATCCTTATCCACAGAGTAGAGATAATAATAGTATCAAATTCATGGGATGGACTAAAGGTAATATAAGCTAACATGCATATCTATCTATCTATCTATCTATCTATCTATCTATCTATATCACAACACTAGCTGGTTTATAGTTAACAGTCAATGAATGAGAAATGCTATTTAAAAAATACTTAGTTGAGGGCCACCTGGATGGCTCAGTGGTTGAGCATCTGCCTTCTGCTCAGGGCGTGATCCCGAGATCCCAGGACAGAGTCCCATATCGGGCTCCCTGCGTGGAACCTGCTTCTCACTCTGCCTATGTCTCTGCCTCTCTCTGTGTCTCTCATGAATAAATAAATGAAATCTTAAAAAAAAATACTTAGTTGAGATGAAAAAAAAAAAACATACATGTCCTATGATGACAACCTTCTGATTCTAATATTGGAGAAGAAAATACATTTGAAGTTACTAAGTAATAACCAGGTCAACTGATTATTAATGAAGACTTTGTTTTCATTTACAAACTTTTTTAATGCTAATTCTTTGTTCAGTTATATGGCCCTAAATTGTCACAACTTTTATAGAGTAAGAACATCCAGAGCTGAATGACAGTTTATCACAACTATCAATAAAGCCAACATGATTCTGGTAAAGAGCAAAGCCCAAATGAGCCAGGATTGTTTATAACAGAGTGAAGGCATGTCTGATGAATTGCCTTATAGAGAAAAAAAGAATCAAAGCGGTCTTCTTAAAACATTCAAACAGAGACACCATGTTCTAGAAAATTTTCACTGATACTAATGTAAGCATTACATCCAAGAGCTTTGTATTTAAGAATCACACTTCAGAAAATGTTACTCTTACACATATATATGTGTGCAATTAACAAGATAAATTAGAGGTTATATAAAAATAGTTGTTGAGTTCTGTCAAAAAAGAAAGTATATATGGGTTAGTCTTTAAGTAACTAAAGACAGAATCACTGAGGACTTATAATTTATCCTAACAGTTTCAAACTGAGAACTGACTGTTTAGCTTGAAACCACCCAATATTAAAACAAAATACAGTCCAGAAATACAGAAAACTAATCAGAGTAACTGAACTAGAATGAAAAAAAATAATAATTTGTATTAAAAAACATGATTTGTATTAAGAACCAAAATGAACAGAAGTTAATAAGAACAAAGATTATGAAGTAATTAACTAATAACCTAGTAATTAGCAACTGTTAATCACAGAGTCACATTATATACTCATTTTTATACTCACTCACTTTGAGGTCACTTTAATTCTCTTCTTGTCTTTACACCTTCAAGTATTTCTAAGAAGACATCCTGGAAAAAAAGATGGATAAAAATAATATATAAGTAGTAAATTACAAGTCCAATTGCAAACCTGTATGTCTTTATTTATACCTGAATAGTCACACTTCCAAAAGGTGCTTCCCAAATTATGAATATCTGAACTTTGAAAAAGTCATTAACTTATAAAAGTCTACAAGAAATAAAGGCAAAAGTCTAAAACTGAAAGAGAACTTTCTTAGCTTGGTTTTCCTACTGAGACCATTGAAATTGACATCAGAATATAAATTTCTGCAGCTCTCCTCAGAATTAAAAAAAAAATCAATCCCCTTAGTATCTTTATCTTGTTTCTTTTCTCCTTTCTTCTTCACTTTGTCTTGGCACTACAGCACTATGGGAACTCAATTACTACCTAAAAATATTCATGAAAATGAAGCTATGGTAAGTTCCAACTGCACGAGAAAGGTTATAAGTCAAAGAGTATCGTCTCATCTATTTTCTTCCTCCTCCTTCTCAGCAAAGCACATGGCTCCTGACTCATTTCTGGTGGAAGTGAAAACAGTGGGCCTTAGTACATTAGAAAGGGGGTGAGGAGATATAGAAGGAATTCTTGCTGGAAGACTCCATGACGAAGCATGAGACTGCAGCACTTCAAGAGTTAATCTGGGAAACATGAGAAAAATGATCTTATTTTTGTCCATTATTGGAAGCAATATACTGTCTCAAGTTTTCAAATAATCCTTCCTACTTCTATTATAATGGTGAGGATTAGGCCAGAATTTGATCTTTAAGTCAGTGTTATCGTCTTAAAGTATATATTCTTAAATATAGCAACTTTCTTTTATTTTTTTTTATATTAATGAAACATGACATTCTTGGTTATTGCCTAAGGCTTATATTGTCTATATATACAGAAAAAGAAAGATGATTACAAACAGCTAGCTGCTACACATATAAATATTCATATATAGACATTTGAAACATAAATTTAGAATTTGAGGAACGGATTTCTACATAGATAACATATCATCTGCTAATATTCATTGGTATAAACTTCTTCATCCTGTATAAGTCTTATTATGCATTTATTTATTTTTATATTTCTCCCCCTACAGGATAGTCTTAAAATCCATGAGGGGAGGGATTTGCCTAGGGCACAAATGCTCAAAATTACTTACTAGAAGAATAAGAAGGTAAGGCGTCAATGGATCTCAAAAAAAGTCAATCACTGAGCTAAGAGCTTAATTGGCTAAGCATGGGTTGTATTGCCTATGTGACAATTTACCTGTGTACAATGGCTTATTAACTACTTAATAGACTCCCAACTGATGAAATTGTTGCACATTCTAGAACAGATTACAATAATAAATATATGAGAGCTTGCATTAATATCACCCAGAATTTATTTGGCTATCATTTATTTAGTGGTTAATATATGTCAAACATGGCTAAATATAATTCATTTAATCTTTGCAGGAATTTACAGACATAACAATGTTATTACCATTCACATTTTATAAATAAAAAAAATGGAGACAGAAGATGTAGGAAACTTTCTTAATGTCACCAAACTATAGAGTGTTGAGGCCAGAATCCAAACCCCGGAAGTCTAATTCAAAATTCTACCTTTTCAACCACTGTGCGCTGACTCTGTATCCTTCCATTCACTGACAGATTATCTTTTCAGTGACAGTAAATAAACTACAAGCTCCAACAGAACATTTGGTATTTTGCTATTCTTTCTAATCTCTAAAGCAATCTTTTTTTGCATTTGTGTTTGTTATAGTTTACAAAGAAACAGATGATTTCAAAATTCTGAGTCTAGTTAAGGGAACAAAGTGCATATATAAAAAATAAAACAATATGAGGTTAATAGCAATTCATTCATTTATTTATTCATACTTTCAAACATCTGCCTATACCCAACAAGTATTTTTGTCATTTATGTGCTAAACCATGCAAGACATTTGGGACACATCAGTGAATACATGAGATGTCATATATGCTTTCACAAGCTCACAATTTTATGAGAAAGACAGAAGCAAAACTGTAGAAAAATAGTTATGTGACTGTGATTAATGTTTAATATAAGTATAACATGAATTCTATGGATACACTGAAAATGTTCCCAGACCCTCTATATCCTAACTTAGAAAGCTCTGATTAAGGGGAAATAGTCACTGTGAAGATATAAGCTTCCTTTAAAAGTGATGAGTATGTAGTGAACATAATAAAAACAAAACTCTACTGTAGACTCTTATTCTTATTCATCGATACAGTACTTGTTAAAGTATGTTCGTTAGAGAACACTAGCATCAGAATCATCTGGAGAATTCATTAATATGTAAGTTTATGGTTTACTCCCTAGACACACTGATTAGAAACCCTGGAAGTGTAGCTATGGAATCTGTACTTTAATGGGCTCCATAATTATTATTTTACAAGCTGAAGTTTGAGGAGCGCTGAATTAAAAGTTAGTTAAGATTTATAATGTGTTTAGAATACTACTGTATGTTCATAATTTTGTGTAGTTCATGGAATTTTTGTTTAATTCTACTGAAAACACAGTTTTGGAATTACAATATTAATGCATACATTTTACAAAAGCAAACAAATGAAAAGAACATAAAATATAAACACCTATGAAGTTCCCTTTAACCTTCCCCATTACTCTTCAGATAATCACTGCCAAATGACTGGAGAACATCCATCTGTGTATTCTCTCTTTCTTTCTCTCTCTTTCAATTTGACTCTCCCATTTTGTCTGTCATCTGTGTGTGTACATGCGTTTGTGTGTGTATGTGTGTATATGTGGGTGTGTAACTGGATCAATACCCAAAAAGGCTAGAGTGTTTATGGTCTGACGAAACTGACAAAAATTATTCTCTAATTCTGGATAACCGATACTTATATTCTTTAATCAATCTGATCAATAAAAATTAATTCATCAAATAGCTTCAATTTTACACTTTTAATTAAAATGAAATTGAACATATGTTCATGTATTGACTATAGTTCTTCTTTCTGTTAGCTTTCTTAAGTTCACTTTCTACTTTCCTAAGGAATCTTTTTTTTATTGATATGTCGTATGTGATCATGGTTTTATAATTTCTAAGGAATAGGACCATGATTACCATTCTCAGACTGTGTTGCATTTCCTAAAAGGTGATTGTAAATGGATCTAGACAAGAAGAGATTAGTTTTCCTTTCTGACAATGCAAAGAATATAGAGACATTTACTACTCAGCAGTCCTTCTAACAGAAGAGGTCTTTTATGGTCAGGGACAGATTTGAGGATGTAAATAACCATGATGACAATGATGTCTGCTACAGAGGACAGTCAGGTGAGCAGGCTTTGGGCACATTTTGACTGGACTTTCCCCAGTTAAAGTGGCATATACTATAGCAGAGGAAATATAATTTTCCATCTATCCTTCTAGGTTCTAGGCTATGACACCATCACGGCCTCCATTCCCCAAATAAAAAGACAGATTAACAGGAGAGAAACAAGCAGAAATTTAATAACATGTATATCTGATTAACTCCTCAAAATGGCCCAAGCCACCACCTTAAATACTATCTCCAGTTGGAGACAAAGAAAGGTGTTAGGGGAGGAGGAAACCAGTTATGAGAGGTGACCAGAAAAAGCATGTCAACTAGAGTATGGTTGTTATGCAGATTTAAGTACCGTCTCCACTGATAAGCAGTTCTAGAGATTTAGTTATTCTCTTCTTCCTGACACAGAAAGAAAGACAATCTTACAAATAGAGAGTTTTATCAATGTTAATGTTCTTTACAAAACAGTAATTTCTCCATTTTCAGGGATTTTCTTGTGTTTCTTTCTGTTTCTTAAAAATAATAACCAACTCAAGGTAATCCTTATGCCAAAGAGGCCTATCTTGAGGTTTATGTTTTGCTCCCCTTCAATCCACAAGACCCAGAGTGACTGCCGATTCTGTCAGAATCAACCAATATCATATTCAAATATGTATATGCTATTTTCCTTGGGCATACACTCAATATGTTAAATGACATTAACATATCTGCAAGTAAAACACCACTTTGAATATAATAAAACACATACACCAATAGTCCAGTGTACAAAGAATATTTGTGACAAGTTATTTCCTATGAACAGAAGAAGAGAACTTAGAGGTTTGAGAAAACTTAATCTCACAAGATAAGGAATAAGAGTGGCATGTACCTTCAACCCTGGGTTCATAACCCTAGAAAAGACAGCTGTTTGAGTATTTTTGATTGGGACTCCTGCCCTCAGCAAACACATCTGATGTTCATTCATGGTGTCTTGGCTGCAAAAACTCAGAACCATCTGTTAGGATGGCATGTTGCCTGGTTACAAGTTGGTAAGCCTGTTCCATTAGGAAATGGGTGCCAAGTAAATAAGTGTTCGCTCTGGTAGCCATGTAAGTCTTGCACTACAATTGCTATAAATAGACCATCCTCTGTGACAAGTATATCTTATTCATGTGGAGGTTTTGTTTTCTTCTCAGAAATCTATTTTATATGTTATTTATTTATTTTTTTTTAGAATAAACAAGGCATATTTAGCTTAGCATAGCATGGAGAGTTGCTTCTTTATCCAGATGCTATCTGCATTTCTTAACATTATATGTGGGCAAACAGTAGGCTAGCACTGCCTTTTAAAAATAATTGCTGCCCATACATGGGGTAATCTGTCCCAATACTATTTTCTTTTTGTTATTGTAGTTTTATTAGTTTTGTAGAATCTTGTTCAATACCTTAGAACTGTCTTTATTCTCTAGCTACATTTCAGAGCTAACTTTCAATGTGTACATGTACTTAAGTGTTGGTTTAAAAAAAAATTAAAACTGTGTATTGATACAGAAAGCACTAAAAAATAAGGGAATCCAGTCCTCTCTGTGCTATTCTTGTGACATAAGAACTATGTGGACAAGAAAAATCTAATTATTTTCTCTCACTTAATATATCTTTTCATCGTAGCCTTCCAGTTGACTTAGGAAATAGTTTTCTATACAAAACATAATGTTTAATAAGTTATAATAAGTAGAAAAAGACATTCCTTAAAATGTAGTTGTATTCTTTTTATTTCCTTAAAATATAAATTCAACAAAGAAGATCATTTAAAAACATCCCATCTAACTAGTCTGTACTCCTGTTATAATTATAAATGTACCTCCTCATTTAGCAACCCATGATAAAAATGGAAAGAAATCAATACCAACACTAATTACCATACAATTTATGGGCTAGAATTTATAAATAAACTAGGATCTATCAGAGGGAGTAAAAGAATATAGTGAAGCCATACTAAAGTTATAAATCTGGTACTATCTGTTAGCAACATCCTTTTTATGGGAAATAAGTGAAAATGACCATAATCCCCACAGCCTATACCCCCTATTAGTTTCCTACAGTTGCTACGGATTCCAAGTGCATGGCTGCTAGATTTCTTATGATCAGCAAGGGATATGACTTCAAATTCCTACACGGTGTCTTACTGAGTAAAACAGGATTTGGGAGGCCAGCACATTCCATTGCCCTAGTCTAAAGATAGTTCCAAGCAATCAGCTTGTTTGATGATTTACCTTAGTGCAATCTAATTCTTTTTTTACTACTCCCTGGATGATTAGGATGGTTCCCCTGCAAATAATTTTGCACATGTTTCTCAAAGAGCAGTAGCTTAAAATGCTATCCAATGTGGCCTAAGAAAAATCTAGCACAGAGTAGTTCCATTTAATGTCTTTACTTCTCCTTAGAAGTTCATCAGAGCAGTCCTGTGGTATAATTTTATTTCTGAATAATATTTTGTTCTTGATTCCTTTAAAAATTCTTCCACCTGCTTCTTGAAGGTAGAGTGAAATCAGAGCAAATCTTTAGTTCTTCTAAAATTAGAAGTATAAAGAAAAATATCCAAAAGACACTACCCTGTGGTTGAAGTCTCTTGGCAAATGAACGAACATTCATATACGCTGAAGAGGGACAATAAAGAGATTCAATCAATGTGAACAGACAGAAGTATCAAGGCATTTGTCACAGTTTACACAGGAAACTGGAGGTAGGGAATTGGGTTGGAGGTAATGACTTAGGAAGAAATCATTTTATTTATTTTTTAAAGTTTTTGTTTACTTATTCATTAGAGACAAAGAGAGAGGCAAAGACAGGAGAAGCAGGTTCCATGCAAGGATCCTGATATGGGACTCGATCCCGGGACTCAGGATCATGCCCTGAGCCAAAGGCAGATGCTCAACTGCTGAGCCACCCAGGCATCCCAGGAAGAAATTATTTTAAAGAAGATTTTTTGCAAAAAAAAGTTATGCTGAAGCAACTATGGAAAAGAGAGTGGATTTGTGTATATACAATCAGAAGAGAGATGAGAATTTGTAGGATTGAAAAAGTCCACAGAAATATAAATGTCTGTCTACATATTCAGTAGAACAATTACCACCTCATTTTGTCCTTTTTAAAATTTACTTACTTACTTACTTATTTATTTATAGAGAAGGAGGGAGAGAGAGAGAGAGGTAGTAGGAGGGGCAGAGGAAAAGGGAGAGAAAATCTTAGGCAGGCTCCATGCCCAGCATGGAGCTTGACACAGTTCTGAATGGTCTCATGACCCTAAGATCATGACATGAGCTGAGATCAAGAGTTGGACACTTAACCAATTAAGTCACCCAGGCACCTCTCATTTTGCCCCTTTTATGATACCTTTTGGAAGCAATATCTCCCAACACTTTGCACACTTACAAACTCATCACAGCAATTAACTGAGAATCCCCCCATCTTTATCATTTATTTACTCATTCTTTTACTTATCTATTCATTCCATTGACACTGTGTCTGATTTGAGGATTGAATGGAGTTAGAGAAACGAATTATACAGAGATCAATGAAACACAAGAGAGGAATCTCTAATTTGTAAGGGAAAACAAACTTGTTAGTTTTCTGGGGCTCGTACAACAATGTATACCACAAACTGGATGGCTTAAACAACATAAATATATTATTTCACATTCTGGAGGTTAAAAGTCCATGATCACAAGGTTGGCAGGATTTATCTCTCTCATCTCAATTTACCAATTACATCTGCAATGACTCTATTTCCAAATAAGGTCAAAACATAATGGAAATTAGGATTTCAATTTATGAATTGGGGGTGGGAGGAGGACACAATTTAACCCATAATAAAATCTATCACCATATCACAAAATTATCAGAATAACAACGTGTGGATTCTATAGTAGCACAGGGAGAGGGATTACTAACTAATAGGGAAATGAAGGAAACGCCATCTAGAGAAGGATTATTGGTAAAGTATTGAAGCATGAGTATGCAACCAGCAGGGAGCTGAGAAGAATCCTATGAATTCCAGGAGTAACAATAGATGTAAAAACACACAGAAAGGTGAAAAGAGTGACTCCTGATAGTGAATAAATGACCCATTTAGAGTCTCTGAGGCAGAACTGGGTGAAGATAGAACATTAAAAAAGAAACTAATAAATCATGATGAGCATGGCAGAGAAATACAACAACAGCTGCTTTCGAAGCGTAGATTGACATCTAATGGAAACTTTAATTGCTACAGAAATCTTGGCTTTCATTCATTCATTCATTCTTTCATTCACTTATTCAATAAATATTTATTTAGAATCTATTTGTGTCTGCCAGGGGGTAACTTGGCACTATCCCTGTCCTACAGAACCTGAGAGAGATGGTGGTGTCTGTGTCTCCTCAAGTAATGTCACTATTTCTATTCCTTCTCTCCAGCAGCTGATCTAGCCCCTCTTGAGTCACAGGTATGGGGTGGGGAGTGGGGACAGGCACTCAAGCTATAAGCACCAAGGAGGAAATAACTAAGCGATTCTTCCAGGGATGGCTGGTGGTTGTGACTTTTGTAGGCTGTCCCCTTTGCCTTAAACCTGAAGATGTCTCCTCAAGCCTGTGGGCAGCATGCCCAGATTCCCAGACCATAAGGCACTGTGACAGTTGTCTCTGTTGGTCCATTGTGTTTTGTTGCAAGAATTTCTCCATGCGTGTTGTTGTTGTTTGTTACTATTTTAAAGGATGCACATTTGTGATCAGCACTGTGACTTGGAGATAATAAAATTTAGACAGTAAAAAAAAAAAAAAACCTAGTTGCTAGCTTCACATCAATGAATAGAAAGGTAAGTACCTCAGTCTAATAGAGCTAAAAATAAACAAGAAAATACATGGACTGACAAGGCATAAGTTGCACTGAAATGTGTAAACTGAGGTAAGAGGGACAGAAAGGCTAATTAGGGTACAGTGGATGTTGATATTTTATATCAGATGATCAGAAAGAGCCTTAACAATAACGTAAAATTTGAAAAGCAATACAAAGAAAGAATGAACTAGTCAGTCAATGTTAGAGTAGGTAGTTATTTAGGCTTTAATAGGATGTCTAGAGACCAGCAATGGGAGAATCAAGGCCCACTATCAGGAAAGTTGGCACCTGCCCTGGCAGCTAACTCAACAAACAAGGTTATAGAAGCCAGATCAAATCAGACCCAAGGCAAAGAAGTTTGGAGACCCTGACCAAGTAAGGAAGAAAAGGCACAAAACCCTGCTCCCAAAAAAATGCCTCACTCCCCAAAGAATGAATGAATGATCCACCTCTTAGTCAACAACTGGCAATGAAAAGATAGAGAGACCCAGACTCTGGACACGGCTCTCCTTTGGACTTGCCCGCTCTCACACCTCGAGAGTATACTCTTTCTCACTGTAATACATTCTTATAATGCTCACACACAGTCTGGTCTGTCCTTGAATTATTTTCCTCCCAGGAGCCTAAAACCCTCTGGCAACGTCCCAAGGGTCTCCCCAGTCCACCCAGCAACATAACTGCTTCTCAAAGACAAAGCCAGTGTGAAAGCAGTAAGGGGAAAGCCTTGGAGGAAGAGCATAGATAGCAAAAAAAAACCCACCGTATAGCTGAGGTAGATTGATTAACAGCAGTTAAATTCAGAGAGAGGGTGGGGAGAAGGAAGCATAATATATGGAGTCTTAGGGATGAAAAAGACTATCTGTTTTTTCTCTAACCCAGAAAGGATGCCAGCAAGGGGGGAAAGAGATGTATTAAAGAGAGAAATGATCTTATCTGAGTATCAATATACCTATCTACCCATCATCTGTCAACCTAAAATATTTTAACCAGACCATTATTTCAGCTTTTTTTTTTTTCATTCTTTCAGCTTTATGAGAATAGATTTTATGCTAGACTGTAGTGGAAGCTGAACGAATAAACTGGAGGCTGTTATAATAATGCGGGTTACAGAGGCACCATCGGGAGCGGTAGCAGGGTCAAGAGTAATAAGTGGCCCGATTCTATGTTTTGCTGTATATATTTTGAGGTTGGATTTAAGGACTTAAGGTTGGATTGAATATCTGATGTAGCAAAAAGCCAAAGACAACAAATGTGATTTCTTGACATGAAGATGACTGAGTGTGAGCACACTGTTATTTTTAGAGGGAGGTGGATAGCTGAGGTGAATGAAGAGTTTGAGAGAACTCTATGCAGCAAAGTAAGAAAGGCAACATAGATGGAGAAAAACAATTAGACAGAAAAGCAAATTCTCTTTTGATTGTTTCTATCTACTCAGTAAAATGGGAGACAAGGCCATGAGCAGAAAGAGTGAGGGAACATGTAACTACAAATTTGAGGAAAGAAAGGAAGAAATTAAATAACCCGGGAAAATCGTGGAGAGAATGGACTAAGAGCTACAGAGCACTCACAGAACTCTTGAGACCAATTTTAAGGGGTTGAAATTAAGACCAGTCAGCATGTCCATGTGTATTTTGACCACTACATTCAGCTATGCTGCAGCATATAAAGAATTACGGAAAATTGGCTATAACGAAGATTATCAGGCAAGTATGACAAAACAAGATTAGGGCAAAGGATTCTAGGATACAGCAATGGAATTATCTTAATCACGGACCATCAAGCCTAAGCTGAGACTGAATAGAAAAAAACATGAAGTAGGTAAAAGAAGGCAAAAATCTTTGTCGGTATTGTGACATGTTAACATTGCAATGGAAGAGAGAATAAACTAAAAAGAATCTTAAAGCTGTTGTCAGAGAATGGGATACATGAAATTGTTATAGAGGAGATACAATTATTGAAAATGACATAAATTGCAAAAGGTATGTTCTATGTCAAGCTGTGCTGTTTAAAAGGTAGCCACTAGCCACATGTGGCTATGAAAATGAAAATTAATGAACACTATATAAAACTAAAATTCACATTTCTCAAACACTTCCAATTTGAAATTCTCCATGCCCATATATGACTAATGTCCATAGAGTAGACAGTGAAGAACTAGAACAAATCCATTATTACAGAAATTTTTAACAGCTAGGGTAGGTATGGAAAGACCATGGGAACAATTGAGTATGGGAAAGGGAAGAGAAGTCCTTCCCCCATTGGAAATGTCAGGGTGTTTTAAGAAAGAAGAAATGATAAAAATTTTGAAATGTCTATGAAGAGATTATCATCCCTCTTGACACATGGGAAAAATGTGATGCAATTCAGAGAGCTGAAGGGAAATACTTGTTTTTTTCATCTCACAAGAGATTATCATCCCTCTTGACACATGGGAAAAATGTGATGCAATGCAGAGAGCTGAAGGGAAATACTTGTTTTTCTCACCAGGTTTTGTTTAGAGCAAAAGGTGAAATTATCAGCCTTACATGAGGTTGAAGATAGAGAAATTTTGTGGATGATGACCATGATTTTTCAGAAGACAAGCTAAAAAGGTTGAGGGAGCTGGCAAGGTTGGGAGGAGGGGTCAGAAATTAGAAGCCTCAAGAGGCTAGGGAAAATTAATTTAATGGACATTAGAATCCGGGAGGATAAGAAATGACTAAAATGTTTCATACTTTCTATAGTAACTAACATAAATATAATTAGAGGACATGGTTGGCTTTGTCTTTGTGGTGTGTTGGATCCAGCTTAGACTGGCTTATGAAAGCTACCTGTGCACATTTTACCAATTCTATATTCAATGCTGTCATGTTAGTAGCCTGAAATCAGCAATGGTGGGAGTATTTACACTATGCAAATGAGCAAAAGCTACAACTTAGAACTTTGTTGCCCCTCTTTGGTAGTTGGTTTATCAGCACACCACTGGTAGTTCTGTTTCTTGTCAAATTGGTGAGACTACTGCTGGTGGTGGAAGAGAAAGGCACTGAATTTTTTTCAATAGAAGCACTTCTATATTCAATCCAAAGGACGTATGGGGGCCATGGGATGTTACTGTTGGGGGGGCCTACAACCACTTTAGTTTGCTTTTGTGAAAGAACATAGAAACTATAAATGTTTATGACCACAGGATATAGCAACACAAGACAGGCTGATAGGTCTCTTTAGATCATGAAAGACTTTGTATATCACTACTAAATTTTTTTTTTTAAGGAGACAAATGACCAATGAAATATTTTTAAAAAGGATGTAAAAGGGATCCCTGGGTGGCGCAGTGGTTTGGTGCCTGCCTTTGGCCCAGGGCGCGATCCTGGAGACCTGGGATCGAATCCCACATCGGGCTCCCGGTGCATGGAGCCTGCTTCTCCCTCTGCCTATGTCTCTGCCTCTCTCTCTCTCTCTCTGTGACTATCATAAAAAAAATAAAATCTTAAAAAAAAAAAAGGATGTAAAATAACTAGGCTTGTAACTCTAGATGTTCTTATACAATATTAGAGGAAAAAGGGAGAATAGGTATTTTTTTTAGATTACAAATAGATAAAAATTATAGTGTCATCAAAATTAATAGCTGTGTCCAGATTAATGAAGATACTTACCATTTGCATTATATGCAAATACCTTGCATTATATGCAATGCACTGAGGAAGGCAATTTGTGTTCATCCCCAAAATATGCATGTCTCCTCATTGTCCTAGAGTGATTTTGTAAAGGAAAATGATGGGACTCACTCTAGTCTAGGAGAATTTATTGGCCACATGATACTGACTACTCTTCAGAAATTAGAATTCCAATGTAAATTTTATTCAGAGACATATTTTCCCAAAGATAAAATAAATTCCTTTTTTTAAAAAATTTTTTTGATAAAATAAATTCCAATATCATTCTCTACTCTCTCCCCAGCCTTGACCTCCATTCTCATAACCAAGGAACAAAATGAAATATGGTAAGTGGTAGGAACAAAGGCTTTTGATTTTTATCATATCTGAGGGCTACACTTCCTTTTATATTCTTGCACAGATGGACTACCTGGCATCAAGGCCTACATTGTTTTACATAGAGTAAGTTTGGGTTCTTAACTCAGCAAGGGGAGAAACAATGTACATTTTGTAAAACAAGTATTTGCAGCCACAGAGAAAGGAAAAAGAAAGCCCTGAAAGATTTAGTTAACTGGTTGTGAAGAGTGGCAACTTACACAAACAAGGTTTTCTTCCTGCCAATTCCTTCCTCTAATTCTGTCTGAGTATGAGAACTGCTTGTGATTTGTGTTATAATTGTAGCATCAAACTTCTGCAAACATCTCACATTTGATATTCTCCAAACCATACCCATTTGAAATTCCCTTGCAGCTAATATGTTTCTTCATTTTTAATTATTCCTTTTCTATTTTTGCCATATTGAATGATAGGGTTTTCTCTGATATCTGGTTATCCTCTAGTAAATACTTGCTATTACAGAATTTCTATCTTTTGTTTTCTTGTATTTCTTTGTATTGACAATGTTAAGGGTCATATCTTTTCAAAATTTTTCATATGAAATCTTCATTATCAAAATCAAAGCAACATAAATAAAACAACAAATCATAGTGGATGGAATAAAAAAATGTGTAATGGGGAAGAAAGGGGAATCATATACTGTATGCAAACAAGTGCATAATGGTTGGTAAAAACAAGCATGCCCAATAATAGCTGAAAAAGTGTATCTAAAAAAAAATTCCAAAAGAAAAAATAATAAATCATTTTGTATACTGTTTCAGTATATGCATACTGAGTACTCACTTTATGACAGATTTTTTTTTAAGATTTTAGTTTTAAGTAATCTGTACATTCAATGTGTGGATTAAATTTACAACCCCAGGATCAAGAGTCCATGCTCCACCAACTGTGCCAGCCAGGTGCCCCACCGTTTTATGATAGCTTTTAAGCTGATTTATAGGAATACAGTGACGAAGAAGAGTTCATTCTGCTTTCATGAAATGTTGGTATAGCAATAATAATAACATTAAACAAGTAACTGCTAAATTATTTCAATTCCTTCATGACATGAACCATAAAATAAGACAACAGGATCCTATAAGAATGCTGGCCATTGGGATCCCTGGGTGGCGCAGCGGTTTGGCGCCTGCCTTTGGCCCAGGGCGCGATCCTGGAGACCCGGGATCGAGTCCCACGTCGGGCTCCCGGTGCATGGAGCCTGCTTCTCCCTCTGCCTGTGTCTCTGCCTCTCTCTCTCTCTCTCTGTGTGACTGTCATAAATAAATAAAAAAATATATATATAAAAAAAAGAATGCTGGCCATTAGTAAAGGTAATACTAAGAAAGTGATTTTATGTACAAACTTGAAATATTACCAGGCAGTAGAAAAGATGAAGTTGATGCAGACTGTCAATGTTAGCAAGAAATAGCTCTCCAAACTCTAGAAATACAGAAAAAAATATAGGAGTTGATTAAGACTTACAGAGTAAGTGGAGCACACACCACGAAGAAGTTATGTGTAGTAAAATGTACCATTTGCTCTGAATTTTTTCCCTCTCTCCTTTGCCATCATTACTGTGAGTAGATTAAAATTATCCTATTGCTAGCTTCCCCGTATGGCTTGATTTAATCAGTGTGATGTACATGGAAGTGAGAGAGAGAACAAGATCTGACTTAAGGTCTTAAGAGACCCCTCTTGAGCTTCTGATTTGAAAATTTATACGTTAAGTAGCTATGGTTCTTTCACCCCAGGGCTATAAAATGAAGATAATCTGATCTGATTCTGGTCTGAATCAAGCCTAGCTGCTAAGGTCAGCTGCTAAGGCCTAACCAAACCACAACCAATCTTTACATCCATGAGTATAAAATAAATTATTGTTGGAAGTCACTGATGTTTGGTGGATGTTTACAATGCAACAGTGCGGTTTCTGGTCATTTGTGTTTTTTCTAAATCTTATTAACTTAAAAATCTCAAGATTTTGAATTGTATTTGCAGATTAAATTTAAATAAAGTTGTCGTCTTTATTATGTTGAGTCCCTCAACTGAAACATTATGGTTGGTCTTTCCACTTGTTCATGTTTCCTTTCAAGTGCATTGGTAGTAATGAATTTCTTGCATATTGTTATTATAAATGTTTAGAAAGTATAGCCCTAAAGTATTTAATTTGCAAAAATGCCAGTTGATATTGCATTCAATATTTATATGAAACTCTAGTGAAACTTGGTTTATAAAGAGAAGAAAGTTGATTCACACAGATCTGAGTGTGTATGAGTTTTTCCCCCCTTTGGTTTTAACTTTATATATTTTAGATTAATGAGAAAAGCATGTTTAAATAATTTGGGGGAATATTTATATAGATATGGAGCAGTTGAAAGTCCAAATGAATAAACATGAATAATTTTAAACTGCTCTAGCAATAAAAATGCAAATTTAATTAGACAATACTATTAGGAAAGTTTTTGTTTGATTTAGAAAAAAAATGGCTTAATAAAAATACTGACTACATTTATTTATTGCTTATACTGTGCAGAAGAGTACGCATTTTTTTTTTAAAGTAGTATGTCGGTGTGTGTTAAGAGCTACGTAAATTTTCATATTTTTTATCAGATATACTGGTGTAACAGGACCAGTGTATGTTGCCCCTTAGATTCGCTCAGCATCATTTCCCACAGAGGCTGTTGGTCATCCCGGCTACCACTTCATTCATAGCACCTTTGGTTATACTATGTTTAACGTGAGTACTAGGTCCTTTGCATGGCTTCTATGATGCTCACCATGGTGCAAGCTCAGCACTGGCAATGCTCAGTTCTTATTCAAGTCTCTTTGTAGATTCAAATAAAGCACTACCAGAGGGACCTAGATTTCTGTGATTCTCTCAGAAGGAGTAGATGATATAGCCTAGAACTATGGGGAAATTAACAATTCTTGTGACAAACATTAGCCAATGAGAGACAGAATAAAGAAAGAATCAGCAGAAAAATTCCTCTCTGTTTCTCCTTCTGATTCAAGAAGGAATCTATTCAAAATTTCAAGGCCCACTGGTTCCATGTGGTCTATTAAGAATATTCCAAATAATCAAGACCCTAACTATATTTTCATGTGCAGTAATATATCACCTTGTATTCACAGACACTTTTTCTCAGCATTATTTCCAATATGCCTGATTTGCTGCCCAGGAATTACACCTTCAACTAAGGCATTAGCACATAAGTTATGCAGCAGATTTTTTTTTCCTAAAGAACCAAGACTAAGACATCTATGAATTCTGAAAATACTTTCTATTGTTATAAAAAATGTTTATTCATAAAATATGTTTTCTTTTTTTTTTTTTTTTTTTTTAAATTTTTTTTTAAGTAGGCTCCATACTCAGCATGGAGCCCAAAGCAGGGCTCAAACTCATGATCCTGATATCAAGAGCTGAGTCGAGAACAAGAGTTGAACACTTAACCAACTGAGCCATCCAGGCACCCTATAAAATCTGTTTTTTAACATAATTTGTAAAATAATTTAAAAAATCAAAGACATATTAAATGCTTAATGACAAGTAATTTTTCACTATTATTCTCCACATATTGAGATTTTTCTCATCATAATGTAATGAGGATATTCAGTAATGTTAAG
The DNA here is from genome assembly GCF_048164855.1 of Canis lupus baileyi. Lineage (NCBI taxonomy): Eukaryota > Metazoa > Chordata > Mammalia > Carnivora > Canidae > Canis > Canis lupus. The sequence continues at coordinate 79,659,704 of NC_132839.1, forward strand.
CGAAGCAAGCAGAAAATAATTATTTCACAGTATTTCAAAATTAAATAAATTAAACATTTCAATAAGTGAGTGGCTAAGTGGCTTAGTCAATTAAGCATCTGCCTTTGGCCCAGGTCATGATCTCAGGGTCCTGGGATTTGGCATGAGTTGGGCTCCCTGCTCAGCTCTCTGCTTCTCTCTCTCTCTCTCTCTCTCTGTCCCTCCTCTGCTCATGCTTGCTCACTCTTTCTCAAATAAGTAAAATATTTTAAAAATTTCAATAAAGTTTGGTGGAAATACGCAAAAATATTAGTTCATTTTCTTATGTGAAAAAAATTCTTCTTTTTGTATTTTCTTTGCTCTACTAAACAACACAAGGTTTTATTTTTAATATATTCAGTAGTAGTTCTCTAATTTTGGAAACCCAAATCCAAACTTGTATTTGGCTAGTTATGCTATATGAGGAATAATAACCATGTGGTGAAACACTTTGAAATCATCCTCTGAAAGTTTTGGGTAAAATTCTAAACATTGCATAAAAATGCAAAGTAATACAGTGTTCTAGAGGCATGAAAACAGCTTTGTTCTATAAACTGGAACAAGCCTTCAAGGCTCAGAAACCAGGCATCTTTACTATGATTTAGAATACGAATCAATTCATAAAATGCAACAAACTATAAAGTCATAAACATTAATCTTCAGAATGAAAGCCTAGAGTACACCAAAGTAAGAATAAATATGTAATAGCATAAAGTATAAAAGTTTAAAAATACAAAGTATAAAGATAGTTGCAGATATGTATTTCCTTAATTTCATAGAAAGAGTAGTATTTACTTTAACTTTAAATAGTAAATGTAATACATTCCTTATAACATAAGTTATAAAACTCATTATATACAAAAATATAATTCTCCTCAAACTATATTCTATAGTAAGGGTCTCTGATCTACTTTTTCCCTTAATTATTCCGTATATATGTTATTGCAGATATTCTATAGACTGTGTGATATGAATTATATAAAGGGAATGTTGACAAGATGATTGCTTTCAACTCTAAAATATGAAGATTATTAGGCCACAATTTGCTCTTTCTAGACACTCTAAATTCTTTTTTATCTGCCCATGCTCATATTTTTACCACTCTATTTCTCAGTAGATGATAAATATGGTCATGATTGGTATATTCAATTGTTACTGAAAAGATTATGTGTGATCAAAAATCTTCACACTGTAAGATTTACTGGAAATAATATTTTGTTTCATAATGGCAGCTGTTACTTTCAAGATTTGTTAGGTTTTATACTGTGGAGGACTTTTATTGTTTGCCTTTATAACAATCAGATTTGGTTTTCTTTTCTTACCTTGTACAATGACCACTTAGTATAAGGATTGCTATTCAAAACACTGATGGTCACATCTAAAAACGCAGCGATCAGTCAGCAATAAAATATAAAATTTTCAAGGTACTAAATATCACCTGTGCCTCCTCTCTCTCCCTCTCTCATAGGCCTAATGATTAAAATGTCCCAATTACTTCTTTGTGTTAAGGCACTTGTTAAAGAACAAGTATTGAGAAAAAAAAATAATACTTCTATTTTCCTTTCTGGAATTCTACTTTAATCTTAGGGCTGGGCCTAAAGCAGAAATAAAGGGATTTGTATGTGCTGCATCTCTGAAGAGTGATGGCACTGGTGGGAGGATTTTCTTTTAAGCGAAAAAGGAAATAATAGAAATGAGTCATCTTAATTGTACTTATTTGTTTTATATCACAGTTTTGACAACCTGACCTAATAGACTTGTGCACTAAAACTTTATAGATGATTAATTATTTCATTACCACTTTACATTGTAAAGGTCTTGATATTTCTAAATGCAACCTCATTCATATTCCACTGAATCATATTTTGGTCATCAGTAAACAATAAATCTCAACAGATTGCTTTGTGATCTACAATATCTCACTTTAAGTAACAAAACACTTCAAACATAACTATATTAACTTTGTTGGCCTTCTGAAACAGTACTGGAGAAGAGAATGAATTCACCACTTGGAAGACCATGAAGAAATGGGTCAAAAATCAGGGAAGTTAAACTAGTAAGAATCACATGTCTAGATCATGGGAGATTCCCTCTGGAAATAAGAAAACCCAATACTGGTGAACAAAAAGATTAAAAAACATGAATATTTTAAATTTTTTTAAAGATAAGGAATACAAATCAGAGAATGGACAACCAACAAGCAAATGTTAATCCTTGCAAATTAGTCTAAAATCAATCCTGCTTAAGAGGGATTGCGGACAAAAGTGTCCTCAATAATAAGCTGGGTGCAATAATGGCAAACAGCTTATGTATTTATTAACTTTACAATTCAAAACACGCTTTATCAAATCTCTAATTAAGTATATTCATATTCTTTCCCAAAGATGTATCTGTGGCTACTAGAGATGAAAAGAGAGACCAAGTCAATGGGGCTCTTGCCCACACGATCAAAGCAAATAAAACCACCCTTAATTTATTTTAGTTAATTATTAAGATAGAAATTTTTTTTTAGAAAGGGTACTGTGGGGCAGCCCGGGTGGCTCAGTGGTTTGGCACCATCTTCAGCCCAGGGCCTGGTCCTGGAGACCCAGAATCAAGTCCCACGTCGGGTCTCCTGCATGGAGCCTGCTTCTCCCTCTGCCTGTGTCTCTGCATCTCACTCTCTCTCTCTCTCTCTCTCTCTCGGTCTCTCATAAATAAATAAATAAATAAAATCTTAAAAAAAAAATAGAAAGGGTACTGTGCAACAAAAAAATGTCAGAAAACCACTGAATCCGAGGGGTATTTTTTTTTCCTATTCTAACACTCAAACTAAAGCTGATTTTTAAAATATTTTCATAGGAAACTTATGCCTTTTACATTAATTGCAGTAGGACAGAGCTAAAAATGTTTTGAGAAGAAAATAGAGTTTGATTTCCATAGGCTAGAGTAATATTCCAAACTCACAGACAGACATCAGCATTTTTACTTGTAAAGAAACAGCCTCTTCCTATTTCTACTCAAAAACCTCAATTATTATTTCACACCCTGCCTCTGAGAGATAGAAAACCAATACCTTTCCCTGTTGACTTCACCACTCAGACAGTGACTCCTAGTGAGGTTAGAGGACTTACTAAGGATTGTACCCAAAGTCAAAATTTTGGCAGGAATTTCTGGTTGCCTATCTTTTGTTTTCTCTGTCAGCCTGACCCTCACCCATGAACAAAGCACAAGTGCTACAATCTCCATCTGCTTCACAAATTCACTTTTTAGCTGCAGGAGTTAGGTGATATAGGAGGAAGCAAAATTCAGTAACTGCAAAGCAAACCAACTAAATCAAACATTTTAAACAAAAATACTAGCGCATCTATTTATGTTACATGTGTGGAGAGGTCCCCAGGATCCCTTATGAGAGGTAATTAACTATAAGAATATTTGATCAGCATGTACCAAGAGAGATTAATCCCTTTAGTTATAATTTAATGCAGGTTTAGATAGGCACCATGTCTTTCCAGATTAGAAATATCTGTATTTATTTAATGGGGTTTATTCTGCATCAGATGGTATACTGAATGATGTTCAGAACGTTCAGATGAGAGTTGAGTCTATTCTCCCACATTTATCTTACCATAGCAAGAAAGTATGTTTATTCTTCTGCACTTTACAATTAACATCAGATATAACAGAACATGAATACAGGAAAAAGTCACATGCCTAAAAACCACATTGTCCTCCCTTCCTTCCTTCCTTCCTTCCTTCCTTCCTTCCTTCCTTCCTTCCTTCCTTCCTTCCTTCCTTCCTTCCCTCCTTCCTTCCTTCCTTCCCTCCTTCTTTCCTTCCTTCCTTCGTCTGTCTCCCTTCTTTAGATAGCAAACTCAATCCAGAGCAGCCAGTTGCTATCTTGAATTTGTTTTCAAATGCTTATTCATATGCATCAAATTGAGTATGTCTGCTACTGATGAAGAGGCTCCTCAGTTAGTTCTCCTTGTAAGAGTGCTGGTTTACCCAATAATAGAAGGTCCATTGAGAGGGAATAAACTAGTATGTGTGATTGTGGATGGAGGAATGCAAAAACAACCATGGTTTAGGCCATCCTGTTTATGCCACTTCAGGAAGGATTTTATTGTTGTTTTTCAGTAATCCTATGGATTATGTTACTTTTTCTGCATTACTAATAGTTAATAAAAGTGTTAAAGTGAAATTTCTCAGTCTAAAATAGTGTGGTTGAGTTATTAAAGTTACTGAGTCATCAAAAACTGTATCTTGCCAAAGAAATGGCCAAATTTTCTCTTCTTACTCAAATTATCAATTGTGTATCAGTAACAGACCACTCCATCATTCTTTCAACACTAAGTTCTCTAGTTCTATGAGACATCACAACAGCCTGAGTTCTTCTTACTCATTCCATTTCATTTGTTTCTTTACTGATTCTTACATTCTTACATGTAAATATTGGAGTGTTCTTTGCTCTTTGGTGACTTTCAAATAACCAAGTTTGGGCTGCCTCCCCTGAGTCCCAGAGTAGTATAGCTAATAGTAGGTTTATACCTTCAGAGACGTCTAACAAGCATCTCAACCTTTCCTTTGTTCATTCTTCCCTTACTCCCCAACTGTGTTTTCCCTTCAGATTGGCACCACTTAGTTACTTAGGTCAAGAATCTAGGAGTCACTCTGCTTTATTCTTTAAATTCCTTATCCAACATCTAAGTCCTGTTGGGTCAGTGTATAAAATACATCCTGAATCAGATCACTTACTCTCCTTTAAATGTTACAGCCACATTCAAGCGACCATCAACTCTCACCTCTGTATTTCACTCTTGCCCTCACACACCTCAACTTCTACTGAACCATATAAATCATATTTCACTGTTCAAATAAAAAAAAAAACACCTCAGTGGTTCTCTTAGAACATGAATAAAACTGAAATTATCCATCAGGTTTTAAAAGGCTCTCTAATGGGATGCCTGGGTGGCTCAGTGGTTCATCATCTGCCTTCCGCCCAAGGTGTGATCCTGGGGTCCCTGGTTTGAGTCCTGCATCGGGCTCCCTCCATGGAGCCTGCTTCTCTCTCTCTGCCTGTGTCTTTGCCTCTCTCTCTCTCTCTCTGTCTCTCATGAATAAATAAAATATTTAAAATACATACATACATACATACATATATAAATGCCCTCCATTAACTTCAACTCTCTAAACTATGGCTCGGCTGTCCTTTCTATCTCTAAAAATGACCAAACACATTTTTGTCTTAGGGCTTTTGCACTTTTATCTACTTTTTAGAAATTTCCCACACTTCCCTTCCATATCTTTGCATAGCTGCTTCCTTTCTCATCATTCTGGTCTCAACTCAAATATCAATAAATGCTTCATTGAAAACCAGCTAACACAGACTTCAGGCATTCCCTGTGAACATCACCCTATTTTACACCCTTAAATTTTCTGTTTCTATGTTTTTTTTGATATTTACCCCTATGATCACAACATGCTTCACCAATGTATTTTTAGGTCCTGGAAGAGTAGTGTTGACTGAATGAATAGAAAAAAGATACTACAAACAAATTTTGAAAATTATATTCCAAGACCACCCCCACAGTTATCAACTGACATAGCATACTTCCTTCCTGCATTGTTCATTACACTGGAGTAAGTAAAAGATTCTAAGCATCTGTTCTACAATTTATTCTGCTCTCAGGCTAACAGTTGACCAATAAAAAAGAACAGCTGGAGGTGACACTTTAAGCAGTCCCGAGGCAGATCCATTCCTATTACATTAACCTCAGGAGGTTTAAGTCAGCCCAAGGACATCTCTGAACAGGTCAGCTTCAACAAATGTCTGCTTCAAGGTGTCAAGTTCTAAAAGAATAACCACGGTCATTCAGTATCCTGCTATAAGAGTATGATCTAGATTTGGAGTGATTTTTCTTTTTTTTTCTTTTTTTTTTTTTTTCCTTCTTTTCATTTCACTGAAGCACTTTTATTCCTAGACCCAAAACAGGTTCTGGCATAAAAACAAATGTAATGCTAAAGTCAATGATTGAGCCTTATCTCGCACTACATATGATTCCTGAATAAGAAAGATTATTATTTTGTTTATTCTGGAGCCAGTATTCACTTCTGCTTGCTAAGCATTACTTAATGAAAACTTGCATTATGACTTTGATGAATATAAAAGATTTAAGAAATCAAAGACAGAGTTCAGATAGTTAAAAAACATGGGTCCAAGTCACTTGAGTAATGTTGACCAAATGCTTTCTTTTTTTTTTTTAATATTTTATTTATTTATTCATGAGAGACACAGAGAGAGAGAGAGAGAGAAAGGGAGAGAGAGAGAGAGAGAAGGGCAGAGACACAGGCAGAGGAAGAAGGAGGCTCCATGCAGGGAGCCTGATGTGGGACTCGATTCCGGGACTCCAGGATCATGCCCTGGGCTGAAGGCGGGCGCTAAACTGCTGAGCCATCCAGGCGTCCCTATGCTGTAATTCTATTTTGTCCTTCCCTGCAGAGTAACCCACTGCCATCTGAAGAAGTCCAATTCCATGTCTGAATAGCTTGAACCCACAGAACGCTCTCTGGACAATGTTATGATTATAATATGAGGAATTTAAACTATAAAACTGACTGTTTCTTTCTAGTATAAACACCTATGAGGGATACCCTTTAGTACTTTATCCCTTATTTTTTGAAATCATATTTCATTCAATGTGAACGGAATTACTACTGCTAAGGAAAATAATAAATTTCAAAATATGTGTTTAAGCCAACAGTATCTAGGAAGAATCTCATCTTGGGCACTCAGACTATGGGATATCTGAAGTACTGAATTTAGAGGGGATAAATTTGGGGTGCCTGGGTGGCTCATTTGGTTAAGCATCTGCCTTTAGATCAGACCCTGACCTCAGGACCCTGATCCTAGGCAGGACCCTTCTACTTCTCCCTATGCCTACAGCTCCCCCAGCCTTTGCTCTTAAATAAATAAATAAATAAATAAATAAATAAATAAATAAATAAATATTTTTTTTAAAAAAAGGGATAAATAAAATATTTTTTAAAAAAGGAGATAAATTTATAATCTAAAACATAGTAATACAATGTCAGCAGAACTAGCTATAGCATTCTGTCTGCGCTACAAAAATTAAGACAACACATAAGAATAAAAAATGAGATACAGTTAATTTATCTCCATTGTCAAGTCTAGTTAAGAGTTTCACTTAATTTTATTCTAGTCCTTTTGACAGTGGCAGAAATGAAACACTTTAAAAATACTTAATTCTAAACATACAGAAAATTCTTCCTTCTATTTGTTCCCTGCAAGTCATACTCCCACATTTTAATCTCCAGGCCTGATCCCTGTCCATGAGCTTGTCTTCCTACTTCAAGCGTCAATTGAAGGCCTTCACTTAGACATTTTGAAATTTTTACCTCAATTTTTGCATTTCTTAGGGAGTACTCATTATTTGCTGCCAATGCTTCCTTGAAAAAGCTTTATTTTCCATTTCCTCAACAACTGTCCTAGAGAGACCCGTTATCCTCTCACATCTAAGATACAAGCCTTTCCTTGTAGTTCACCTGTAATGCCCTTTGCTAATCTCATGGTTGTCTACCTGATTTCTTTTCCCCAGAGTTTTCTTTTAATTCCCCCACCCTACCTTTGCTACATTTTTACTATTTCATAAAGACTCCATTAATCATCCCTAGGGGGTAAGGTTCTCACCCTTCTTTCCCTCCCAGAGGCACAGTGAATCATGTCTTCTCTCTACCTCTTTTGCAACTTTTTTTCTTTCTTTCTTTTCCAAGTAGGCTCCATGCTCAATGTGGGGCTTGAACTCCCGACCCTGAGATCAAGTGTTGCATGCTCTACAGACTAAGCCAGCCAGATGCCCCCTCGTTTGCTTCTGTACATGTTCGCCCTTTCTTTTATATGACTAAAAGGACACTGTATGAATTTCATGCTTCTGGTAGGAAACATCCTATCTTAATAATCATGGCTCCTTATCATGTACCATATCCCTGGTACATTATAGGCACTCAAAAAGGAATTTGTTAATGAATTCATAAGTGAATGAGTAAATGAAATGAATGAATAAATAGGGGACCAACTAGATTACTCATTTTCATCCTCCTGCCCTAACTGCAGGCACTCCTTGGGACTAGTTAGGACAAGTTCCTCTTCTGCAACAACTTTTTTAGGGGCTTCCCAATAACACTAAGCAGCCAAAGATCTTTACCTAAGCCTTGCACTGCTATTAAATTCATCTGGTTCATGTGGTTCCAGGAATCTGTACAAGCTTCTATTCCTTCTATGTTGGACCTGCTAGATTTTTCTTCCTAAAGAAAAGCTTTATATATGTTATTCCATTATTGGACGCTTCAGTGGTTCCACACTACCTATTACACAAAACCCAAACTGCAGTGCACAGTAATCAACACACTGCGAAGTCTGGCCATTACTAACATTTGCAGTTGAATTTCCTCCCCACTTTCCCCTTCAAAAAGCCTCTTTTGTCCTACTATTCCTTACTAGTCTCCTATATTTCCAAATTTATGTATAACTAAGTATTTTGCTGTGAAATTTTTTCTGAAATAAATATTTCCCAACTAATCTTATTTATTATTGCCTTATTTATTATATTTATTCTCTCTTAAACTCAGAATATAAGGTTCATGAGGATTTGACTTTTATTTAAATAAAATTTATTTATTATTATTTAAATATTATTTAAATATTAAATATTATTAATAAATATTTATTTCATTTTACTTTATTTACTTCTGTAGCCCTACTGCATAACAAATTTTCTAGTATACAAGTTTTTGTTGCATAAATGAACAAATATATGTATCCTAAGGCTAGTCTCTCAAGATGCCTTATATAGTAACTTAAAATGTTAAATAAATGATCCCTATATCAAAATATTAATACCCATTTTTTGTGTTTCATATTAAATAACCATACTTTAATTAATACCTTTTAAAATCCCTTGTTTAGTGTGTTCATCAATGTTTAACATGTCTGAGCTCTGCAGTGGACATGACTTATGGCTCAGATATAGCACAATCACACTCTCTAGGTGATTGTGCCCCATTTTAGTTTCTACTGACTCAAAGCTGGGTAGTATCTTCTCAGCATCCCATGCATTCATGTTGGGCATTTTTCTCCCAGCTTTGCAAGGTCATATTCTCTGACATAATGGGCCCCATAAAAGGTAACTGCCTGGCAATTCAGCATCCATGCCTCATGAAAACTGAGGGTAACTTGGGGAAATTAACCTCAAGTCCAGAGAATTTTACCAGTCATTTTTGCTACATTTCAGCTTCATTCAGGGATGACCCAAGAGTTAACTGTTCTATTGCCTTAAAAAAAGAGAGATATTATAACCCCTCTGCTCTTCCTGTATGTCCAATATGTAACATATGTATATCTGCTGTTTATGAAACCAGAGCCTTGAGAGAAAAAAAGGATAATTATTTCTGATTGTTTTACTCTTCTTCCTTTTTACCATTTCTCAAGAGAAAGAAAAGATACATTCCTTTTTTTTTTCTTTTTTTAATTTCTATTCTAAGACATTCCATTCAATACAGTAGCACAGCCTCAAGGCCTGAATGTCATGGGTGTAAAGGGCATGATCTCTCAGCAGGAGTCTTCCAGTTTGGAGGAGATAAGAGTGCTAAATTAATTTGGAAATTTTTTTATTCTTCCAGCATTGCATAATTCTCATATAGTCTTGTTGCGTGAATGATATATGTCAAAACTGAATGTTATACTTTTATTTTAATTCCTCCTATAATAAATCCTAGTCTGCCACACTTTCCTAGAAGATGAATGCCTCTGGACAAATGGGTCAAAGGACTTGTTCTCAAAAAGATAAAAGTGGATTAAAATGTTAATCATTTAACGCTATTAATCTATTTACTATGCAATGGCTTGACTATGACTATGTCTTACATCTAGATGAGACTCAAGTCCTGATTTCATAGGTGACTTTTCCAAAGAGACTTGTTTGATTATAGGTAAAGGCAGGACTTATACCCAAGACTCAATATTCTTATTCCTGTTTGGCTTTTCCTTACTTGTTATCAGGCAGAGAGAAATGGGAAGAAGAAAGTTACTTAGATGCTCACGATAAAAACAGAACCTCACAGAAGTAGAAGATGCAGAATAATTCTGAATATGAGATTTCCATTCACAAATCTTTCCTAGAATCCTCATTTCCTAATAACAAATGTCTTATTCATTAGGCATCAGAAGAGAAATGTTAAGACAGATTCAGCTGAAAATACATAGAATCAAGTTGTTTTCCTCAGAGCATCAAAATGTATTATGTATGAGCATTTGATCAATTGAACTTTTAGTAACTGATATAATTCTCTAGGAAATGAAGTACTATCTTTACAGCAGCAAAATTTCAGCGTGTGCAAAATTTCAGCGTGTGATATGATTTTAAAAACATGATAATCTTACATTTTTCAAACCACATGAAGTCCTTAAAAAGATTCAAATGAAAGCATTTTTGAAATTATTTAATTTTTGCTTTAAAATAAAATTTTTAAAATGTCTTCTGAATTAATCCGTTGCTCCCTCAGAGTCATATTTGATTAGAATTTAAAGTAAAAAAAAAAAAAAAAAAGAATTTAACGTTATACATGCTTTTTTTTTTTTTTTTTCCTGCAAGTTAGTATATTATATTCCATTGTGACATAAAATAAGGGTGTTTAGACCCAAATCAGGAGAATTGGGTTTAAAGACCAATTAAAAAAAAATGACCAAGGAATCCCTGGGTGGCGCAGCAGTTTGGCGCCTGCCTTGGCCCAGGGCGCGATCCTGGAGACCCTGGATCGAATCCCACGTCAGGCTCCCGGTGCATGGAGCCTGCTTCTCCCTCTGCCTGGGTCTCTGCCTCTCTCTTTCTCTCTCTCTCTCTCTCTGTGTGACTATCATAAATAAATAAAGAAAAAAAATGACCAATTTCTTTCTGGTTTGAAAAGGTCAGTATAGGGGCACCTGGGTGGCTCAGAGGTTGAGCGTCTGCCTTTGGCTCAGGGCATGATCCTGGGGTCCTGGGATGGGGTCCCACATCGGGCTCCCTGGGAGGAGCCTGATTCTTCCTAAGCCTATGTCTCTGCCTCTTTCTCTCTGTCTCTCTCATGAATAAATAAATAAATCTTAAAAAAAAAAAGGTCAGTATATTTTACTTTGTAACATCTTTTTTTCGTCTTAAAATAAAAAAGGCAAGACTGGCAGATACTGAAGTTTCTTTTCTAATTTTAATGTTAAGCATTATTTTTGTTCTATTGCTTTGTTACCTTTCACAAGCTTGTTGAAGGTTAGCTTTTGGACCTGTGGGGATTCTAACCCCCACCTAAACACATACACATCATAAAAGTAATGATACTCAGCATACTCACATATACTTATCTCTGAAGAATTCTGAATTAGGTCATTTTTGTTGTCTTTAGTGTTATTGAGGGTACTTCATCTCTTTGTGTATTCATTCTAAACTTATAAAGCTAAGACTTAAAAGCTAGATTCCAAACATGATAAAGAATAAATAATTAGATAAATTAGATAGCACTTCACAAGTGTAAAAAGGCTTAAAATATTTTAAGCAGAAATAGAAATCAATACAAAAGAATAAGTAACTCACTCTTCCTAGTCAAATGATCAGGGAGTTTCACAGCTATGTCAGACCTAGGTTTACTCATTTTGTAGTGTAATCAATTTCAAGTGAAGTATTTAACAGAATGGACCATATTTCTTTCGTATAGGAGTTGTATGCATGCATGCACACCTCTGCAGGGCAGGAAGGGATTGATAACAAGAAAAGAAAGTTAAGAAAAAGGTAGAAACAGCTCTACTCCACCAGCTTTCTTCCCTGAAATGATCAGTTTCACATAAAACTAGTTTAAGGCTTAGCATTTAAACTGAAATGCAGCAGCTTATTTTTTTTCTAACTATGGTTATAACATTATAATAAATATAAAACCATAGAATTCCCACATGAAATACTATATGGACCAATAGGTATTGCCATGAACTGCTGATGGAGCTATCATTGTACAGTGTAAAGGGAGCTGAAACTTGAGTTCTATGAGCTTTTATCCAGTCATCCTCTTTTAGTAACTTAACCAGTAGAAATTATGAGGATTTACAAAAAGTCATATGTTATAGTAATTCATCAGAACAACCAATAGTGAATACAATCATGAAATTTTGTACAATATTGAAAATCACACCTAAATTATATAAATTGTTTACTGTATTTTACTAAACATACTAAATATTACTAAAATTATTCATTATTTATGTGAAAGACACTAGATTATAAAATCATGTAATGTAATCACCATATTCTAATACAGAAAACCTTATAGTTTATGGAAAATACATAAGATTTTATTTTTATCTCTTAGTGATGTAAATTCAAGTTGTTTTTCCACATTTCTTACACATACAAATTTTTCTTCACTGACACACACACACACACACACATACATATATATAAAACTAGAGGTGAGAATTCCTGGGTGGCTCAGTCAGTTAAGTGTCTGTCTTTGGCTCAGGTGATGATCCCAGAGTCCTAGGATCAAGTCTCATGCCAAGTGCCACATGGGGCCCCCTGCTCAGCGGGGAGTCTAAATCTTCTGCCCCTCATCCCTGCTCATGCATGCTTCAGTGCATGCTCACTCTCTCACAAAAATAAATACATTAAAAAAAAAAAAAAAAAAAACTAGAGGCAGGACAACTGGGTGACTCAGTGGTTGAGCATCTGCCTTCAGATCAGGTTGTGTTCTCAAGGTCTTGGGGTCGAGTCCCGCATCAGGCTCCTCATAGGGAGCCTGCTTCTCCCTGTCTGCCTCTATGTCTATGTCTCTGCCTCTATGTTTCTCATTAATAAATAAATAAAAAATCTTAAAAAAACTAGAGGTGACTACTCCAATATAATTATAAATTATAAATTCAATAAATAGTATTAAGGCCTATAAAATACAGGAGAATATTTGGAGAAGATATAATTTTGAAATCTTAGTAGTAACATCATGAACATAAGTATACACTGGTACTTCCTAAGATTTCTGAAAGTTTAACTAGTATCAAATCTAAACTGCCTTTTTTTTCAGTCTTGCAAGAGTATGTCCTTCGCTTTGGGACAAACCTCTCTCTTATTTTTTTTTTTTTTGGGGGGGGGATTCTAAATAAGGTCATTATTTCCAAAAAAGTAAACATCCCTTTTTGTTTAAAAATGATCAGTGGAGATTTAGAGAAAGAAGCTCAATTATAGTTTGATCTTTTACTTGAGTATCAAGCTGTACCTCTGAATCTGCGTAACAAAGTAGTGGGAGAGGGAAGGTGTCTTTTCTCCCTGTCCATTTAGTCTTTCCTGTCGCTGTAAACAATTCTGTATGTGGATGCATGCATTTTCTTTTGTGAACAGTTGTTCACAGAAAAGTGAGTTGAATCAGGGGCACCTGAGAGGCTCAGTGGTTGAGCATCTGCCTTTGGCTCAGGGCATAATCCCACGGTTCTGGGGTGGAATCCCGTATTGGGCTCTCCACAGGGAGCCTGTTCCTCCTTCTACCTATGTCTCTCCCTCTCTCTATGTCTCTCATGAATAAATAAGTAATCTTTTTTAAAAAAGTAAGTTGAAACAGAAGACTGTACGGTGAACCTGCAGGTACCCACATCAAATTGAGAGGGTCTCTGCTCTACCCGGAAGGATTAGATGTACATTCAATTTACACTTGCTTCTTACTGTCCTGTAAGTGGCATAATTTAGAGTACTACTGAACTATATATAGTTCAGAATATATATATATCACAATGTAATATACTTGTCTGTTTCAAGCTATGAGAAAATCTAAACTTGTTAAGAGATTCCATTTTTATGAATTATTTTCAAAGAAATCCACTTTGAGGAAGGAAATAAGAATGGAAATAAAGATTTAATGTACGGAAAATATTATTCTCTTGAAAACAATCAAACCTAAACATCCAGGAAAAAGATATGCTTGAGGTACTTTTGTTGAAAAAAAAATAGGTTGACCCCGACTGTGAAGGTCAATTTGAGGAAATCAAGAAGGACCTTGAAAGGCAAACATGAACATGTATTCTCTAAATAAAGAGATGTAGGAACTTTCTTATACTTAACACCTGCTTTAACTAAATTTTTTAATAACTTCTTATTAATAACTGGATGCTGGTCTTTGCTAGTCAATACTTGGGGTCAAAGACCTTTCGGTAGTTTGATAAAAAGTTAAGAGAATTGTATATAAAAAAAAAGTAATCTAGGGATCCCTGGGTGGTTCAGTGGTTTAGCACCTCACTTCAGCCCAGGGCATGGTCCTGAGGTCCCTGGATCGAGTCCCACATCAGGCTCCCTGCATGGAGCCTGCTTCTCCCTCTACCTGTGTCTCTGCCTGTGTCTCTGCCTCTCTCTGTCTCTCATGAATAAATAAACAAAATCTTTAAAAAAAAATCTAAATGCCAAGACACTCAAACATCTCAGGGAAACTGTGTAATTAGACATAGAAATATTATTGTAAGTATAATAAAACACTAAGATTTTTATTTTAAATTAAATAACTTACATGTTGATTTCAGGGTGACAAATGGAGCACATCCATGACAATTTTCATACTAAATGAAGTGGGGAGCACTCACAATAAAAGCATGAATTTAAACAATTAGATAAATTTAAAATATTCTGAGAAGTACTTCTCTCTTTAGTCACTTAGCAAATTGTTCCCTGAGATACTTACATATTTTTAGGCTCCAGTTTGTGGGTTCACTTCAGGTATGCTTGCAATTCAAAACACAGATTTTTTTTTAAGATTTTATTTATTTATTCATGAGAGACACACAGAGAGAGGCAGAGACATACGCAGAGAGGGAAGCAGGCTCCCTGCAGGAAGCCTGATGTGGAACTCAATCCCAGACCTGGGATCATGCCCTGAGCGAAGGCAGATGCTCAACCGCTGAGCCACCCAGGTATCCCCAAAACACAGATCTTTTACAAAATCTTGTCTTACCTCATTGTTTAATCTTCTTCCTCCAGTTCAAATTTACACACACACACACACACACACACACACACAAAATCCCCCAAATGCTCTTTTTAGTTGACATGTAGAGGCCTTTTATTCACAAATACTGTACAGATTAAGAAATAAATGAAGTTACATTTCTTTTTTTTCTTTTTTCTTTTTTTTTTTTTTTTTTTACATTTCTTTTTGTGAGTCCTAAACTATATTTAAAGGCTCTTCAATTTTTCCAGAATTTTGGAGTTTGGCCACTAAGTGTAGGTCAACTTTTTAATCCTTTACTTCTTCCATTAAAATCAGTAGTACTTCATGTTTTTATAAATTTATCACATTTCATTTTTCCACCAAAGAATAGTATCAGATAGTAGGCTTTTACCTCTCAAAACTTTAATAATTTGTATAAATCTTTGTTTCTAACACACTGTATAGCATATTTTAGGGAAAAATAATCTGTATTTCCAACTTAGATTAGACTGTGCTTCTAATTTTAATTTTAATATTTTAATAATAATATCTACCATTATACTAATCTGTTCTTTCTTTCTTTCTTTCTTTCTTTCTTTCTTTCTTTCTTTCTTTCTTTCTTTCTTTCTTTCTTTCTTCTTTCTTTCTTTCTTTCTTCTTTTTTCCATCCCCAAGGGCCAATCTGCAATACCAACACCAACAAAATTCATTATCTGATATCCAAGCTTCATTTTTATAGCTGTCATTTAAATAATTTATCTATAAGCCCATTTATTCCCTAAATTAGTTTACCAGTGGAATTATTATAACCTTCATATATGAATAAGTACTTTAAGTTAAGGAGAACAGTCATCCAAATGCTAAGTGAGACTTTGCATTTAAAGACATCACATTCTCAGGGTGCCTAGGTGGCTCAGGTTAAACATCTGCCTTCAGCTCAGGTCATGATCCTAAGGTGCTCAGATCATGATCCCAGGGTCCTAGGATGGAGCCCTGCTTCAGGCTCCTTGCTCGATGGGAAGTCTGCTTCTCCCTCTTGCTCTGCTGCTCCCCTGCTTGTTCTCTCTCATTCTTTCTCTGTCAAATAAATAAAATAAAGTAAAATAATTTAAGACATCACATCCAATTTGCTAAGAAATTTTTGCTCCATGTTAATCTAAGTAGCATTTTATCAATATGCATATGCATTTTGTAAGCACATTACATAAACCCAAGTAACTTTCTGATGTTAAACCCCATTTAAATTGAATTTATTGGGGCCCTTGGGTGGCTTAGCAGTTGAGTGGCTGCCTTTGACTCAGTTGGTGATCCCAGGGTCCTGGGATCCAGTCCCACATCAGATTCCCCACAGGGAGCTTGTTTCTCCCTCTGCCTAAACCTTTAAAAATAAATAAAAATAAATGGAATTTATTGATAATGCATTTTTTACATAGTTCTATACACTCTGTACGTACTTTTTCTATACCACTTTCAATTAGCCAATCTACCTCTTTATTAATTGATATTCCTTTTTCAAATCTGTTCAATGATCAAATAGCTGACTTTCCAACTTTCCTCACTGTGTATGATGCATTAAAAGTAATATAGTAGAAAGAATCATTACACGAATTAACTAGTTTTGTCTTATTTTACTCTCAGTTGCATATCATGGGCATAACACATGACATGAGGAAAAAAGAGAACAGATTGCCTGGCCACAACTGTAAGTTTAAGAAAGGATGTCCGAAAAAAACAAAAAAAACAAAAAAAAAAAAAGAAAGGATGTCCGTAAAGTAGGCTTCAGAGAGAATGTAGTACTGAAGGAAAAGCTAAGGAGAAGTGTAGAAACAGAGTGTAAAAACAGAGGTGGCATAGCTAGAGGGGAATAATAGATAGAGATGAGGTTTTCCTCTCTCTTAAGTAGTTAAGTAGGTAGGTACCACACCCAGTGCGGAGCCCAACACTGGGCTTGAACACATGACCCTGAGATCAAGCATTGGATGGGGCACCTGGGTGGTTCAGTTTGCTAAGCATCTTCCTTTGGCTCAGGTCATGTGCTCAAGGTCCTGGGATTGAGTCCCTGCTCAGCAGGGAGTCTGCTTCTCCCTCTTCCTGTGCCCTCCCTACTTATGTTTTCTCTCTCCCTCTCTCCATCTAAAATAAATAAAAAATCTTAAAAAGAAAAAAAAGGGTTGGATGCTTAACTGACTAAGCCACCCAGGCACCTCAATGGAGATGAGTTTTGACAAGTAAATAGGGAAAGATCACAAAAGGCCCTGAGAGCTGTTTTAAGAGCATTTAATTTTATTCTGAGTGAAATGGGGAAATTTTGAAGGGTCATGAGCAAAATAGTGATTCGATGTAACTTTAAGTTTCCCAAATTATCCTAGTCTCTCCACAACATAGTCAAGACTTAGAAACATTAAATGATTACTAGGTCCCAGTTATAAGAATGACCAGTTGCAGTCATAAAAACACAATACAGTCTGCACAACCTGCTACATTCCAACAGTCAGTAATATGACATAAGTTGGTGACAAAACCACAATGGTCATGTCCTTTACATATATTTTAAAGAACTCTGGGCCTTATTAACAATCTGCAGGATCAGTTCTCATTCCTCCTCTATCAGAGGATGTCATTTTAAGGAAATGACCTTGTTCTTCATGGAATCATCAAAGTTCTTTAATATTATCTAAAGCACGTTCAAGGTAAACTGGCCCATGTTTGACAAAACTAGATCTTTGAATATGTTCATATGAGGAACTGCAATGTGCAACCCATTTGATTACATTTTAAAATGTAATTAATTTAATTTAATTAAATTTTAAAATGCTGGAAATACAATAAATTCAATGAGATAACTTATATAAACAAACATAGAAAAAGAATTTAAAAAAACCTCACTACCTCTTTTAATCTTCCACTGTGTAGCTAACTTCTGATTTCTATATAACTTCCATTTCCACTGGTTCTTAATAAGATTAGCTGCAGGATTTACTAGTAAAGGGCAAAGCCTGTTCAATAATATCCAACTGTTCACAGTGAATGTGAAATGGGCCCAGATTGAAATGTCTATTCTCACTTCTTACACACACTTCTTCAATACAATGTTGATTCCGGTAGCTTTTAAAAAGATGTACTAAGTTAAAATAGCCTGAGTTCTTTGGACAGTTCCTGTTATATCTTTCCTCTACATTGATTTCTCTTAGAAAGTTCCATGGAATTGAAAATAAAAAAAATAAAAAAGTGATACTTTTTTATATTGTATGTTTTTCTGGCAGGTTTTTTTCAATTTCTTTAAGGCCCTGAGGGTAAACTTAGATTCATGAAGAAGGTAATTCAAGGGGAAAATTAAAGACTGGAAAATTTTCTAATCTGTTCTTCAGAACTATGTAAATGTTCAGCATGGAGAGCCCTGTTTGTTGAAATCATATTTTAATATCAATGTGCTGTACCACTAGTAATGACTTTTTAAAAGCCTAAATTTAAAATATTCCTACTCTTATAGAATAAATAAAAACATATGTAAATTTTGTCCTCAGGCCACTCATTCATTTGGTAATTTCTGCACTAGAGAATCTACAACAGTTCAAAAGTTTTAAGTAAAAGTAAAAGCATATTTTTAAAAGTAAAAGTAAACTTTAAGTAAGTATTATTTTAAAAACAAAGTAAAATTATTATTATATTAAGTAATAATAATTATAATAAGAATAACTTACCAATTTGAAAGCATCTCTGATACCTGACTGGATCATGGATTAAGCAAAAAAGGAGGATTATAGGAACAACTGGGAAAAATCTGCATATGGATCTGGGAAAGACAAAAGTGTTTTATCAGTGTTAAACAAATTGTGGAGATCATTGTGTTGTGGTTTGGTAGAACAATAGTCTTGTTCATTGTAGATGTATGCTTAAATTACATATAAAAGAAAAGGTGGGGAGAAAGAAAAAGCAAATGTGCTAAAATGTTACAATTGGTGAATCTAGGAAAAAGATACTTTAAACTTTAAATTTCTATGTTCACAAAGTAAAGAATTTACAAAAATAGTACTTGCTGTGTGCCTTAATCAATTTTCACATAGTCCATCAGTTCTCATTGAGTCAGACATTCACATGACAGTGCAGATAGAGAGGTAAATGAAAATGGCTCTTGCCTTCTAATAACACTCTAGGAGGCAAGACAAACATTAAACAAACACAAAGAACTAATGACGGAAATCACAATGAGTAGGGAGTGCTATGAAAATGTACAACATGAGACATAACCTAGTTACCAGAGAACAGAAGGGCTTCCTTCAGAGAGTGACATGAAAGATGTAACATGGAGAATGGGCAGGATCTGAAGCCTCTAAAGTGGGCTTGGATAAAAGCGTTTCAGAATGAAAGGAGGAATCATTCAAAGAAGTCAGTGAGCGCTCTTATTTATGTACAATGGCTGATTGTCAGTGTAGGAACCTGACAAGAAACCTTTGGCCAAAAAAATATTCCTGAACATAGTAAATTCCTTTAGGACAAAAGGCATAAATCTATCTTGCTGAGTTAAACATCCCCAATAATGCCTAGTGCAGTCCCAAACAGAGTAAATAGTCAATAAATAATGCTGAACTGAATAAAATTGCCAATTTTTTTCATTTTATTCATAAAGAATATTGTAATCAATTTTTTCAGCAGCTAAAGTACCTATTAAACATACTATATCAAATACCATTTCAATGCAATAAATTTGTATTGAGCACCAGCAATGTAAAATATATCTACATTTTACCAGATATCAGGAAACTTATAATTGTGACTTACGGTCATATATGTATACTCATAACTGAGAGAAAGAATAAAAAGGAAAAATTCATTTTATAATTATTTTAATCCTACTACATATTATCAATGAAACAGTAGCTTTGTCCTAGTTGAAGCAGAGCAAAAAAAAAAAAAAAAAGGTTATAGTCTGACAAATTTTTAAAAATAAATCTGGATTGAAAAGATAAATAATAGCAAACAAAAGTTTTAACAATTGCCCAATATGTATTAACTATACCCCAACTTCAAAACAAAAATAAAACATTAAAAAAAATCTTTAAAAATACCCATTCTTGTTAATTCTGTTAAATAGACTGAGAAATATGAGTCAATTATCTTTGTCACTCCAATCCCTAAAATCTAGTGTTAAACTATTAAGAATAAAAGTAATATAAATTATTAGCACTGAAAAGTAGTATCAATTTTCATAAAACAGATATTCTAAGGCCAGAAAAAAAATATATTTTTTAAGATTTTTTTTTTATTCATTCATGAGAGACACAGAGAGAGAGGCAGAGATATAGGCAGAGAGGGAGCCCGATGTGGGACTCCATCCTGGGACTCCAGGATCATGCCCTGGGCCGAAGGGAGGCACCCAACTGCTGACCCACCCAGGCATCCCAAAGGGCAGAAAATATTAAGATTAATTCTTGTTGATGCATATATTTTGAATTTTTAAATTATATTCATATACTTTTTGTCTATGAATTGTTTTTCTTCCTTTAGTTCTGTTGGTCTGGCAAAGCAGTTTTCATTTTTACTCCTCTTTTAGGGCCATCCAAATACCTGTCCCCAAACCTTTTGTTTTTTGTCTTTATCGGTAAGAAGAGAAATGAGTTGTCAACTAAATTTGAGTTTTATCTCTACCAAATGACGTATTTCCATCTTCCCTCCAATAACACCAGCAAAATGATTAACTCTAATTTGATAAACAGCAATCTTTGAACTGAAACTAAAAAACAGAAACTGGGGAGTGCCTGGTTGTCTCAGCTGGTGTAGTAGCATGTGACTCTTGATTTCAGGGTAGTGAATTCAAGCCTCATGTTGGCCGTAGAGCTTACTGGAAGAATGAATGGAAGGAAGGAAGGAAGGAAGGAAGGAAGGAAGGAAGGAAGGAAGGAAGGAAGGAAAAGAAAGAAAAGAAAGAGAAAGAAAGAAAGAAAGAAAGAAAGAAAAAGAAAGACAGAAAGAAAGAAGAAAGAAAGAAAGAAAAAGAAAGAGAAAGAAAGAAAGAAAGAAAGAAAGAAAGAAAGAAAGAAAGAAAGAAAGACAGACTAAACTGGAAAAATAGGGAAAAAAAGATTATTTAAGAAAGCTAATGATAGCTCAAGACAGGTAATTCTCTTAGTTTGTCTACCTATCATTGAAAAAAATTTACAATGTAATCTCAGAACTATTGTCAAGGTTTTTGAAATATAAAAGAGAAACAATAATGTATGGAAAATATTATTGGAATCCAATCTATGTTTTCTAACAATAAGTCTAAATTAACCTTATTTTAATTTGTGATAGTGCTATTAATTCCCTTAAATATATTAAGACTTGTTTTGTGGTCTTACACATGATCTATTTTGGAATATGTTCCATGTGTACCTGAGAAGAACATGTATTTTGTTGCTTTTAGACGGAATGTCCTGTAATTATCAGCTCAGTTTCCTGGCCTATTGTGTTAAGGCTGATGTTTCCTTATTGATTTTCTGTTTGGATGACCTAACTATTGATCTAAATGGAGTATTAACATCCCCTACTATTATTATATTGCTGCCTATTTCTCGATTTAGGTTAATATTTGCTTTGTATTTTTAGGTGCTCCTATGTTGGGTGCACAAATATATACAAATGTTAGATCTTCTTGTTGGAGAAACCCCTTTATCATTATGTAATGCACCTGTCTCTTATTACAGACTTTGTTTTAAAGTTTATGTTGTCTAAGTATAGTTACTCCAGCTTTCTTCTGGTGTCCATTTCCATGGAATATCTTTTTCCATCCCTTCATTTTCAGTCTGTGTGCGTCCTTTCATCTAAAGCGAGTCTCTTGTATGCAGCATATAGATGAGTCTTACTTTTTTATCCACCTGTTGATTCTTAGGTCTTTTGATTAGAGAATTTAGTCCATTTGCATGTAAAATAATTGTCAATAGATATGTGCTTTTTATCATTTTAAAAGTTGTTTTTTGGCTATTCTTGTAGTTCCTCTCTGTTCCTTTCTTCCTCTCTTCCTTTATAGTTTGATGACTTTCTTTAGTGGCATGATTACATGCCTTTCTGTTTACCTTTTGTGCATTTTTGCTTTGTGGTTACCATAAGGCTTGCATAAAACACCTTATTGTGGGACCCAAGGAATTTAACAAAAACCCCCTACCCCCGGACGAGCAGAGCAGGACTAACTCCATTTTGTGCTACACCCGCCATCTCAAGTATAAACCTCACCTGACCTCTTATTACTTAAGGCACTCCCCCACCCTAGTTAAGCCTGCTGAACACACCCTTACCGGAAACTGGCTCATATAGGAATGCGAAACCCCTAGCAGCCAAAGAATGTAAACCCTGCCTTTGGCCTGCGCTGTGCAAAATTACCTGTGCTCCAATTCCTTTTGCATGCACTATGGCTCCAATTCTGACCGGAGTGATAGGCTAGTTCAAAAGGTCACTATAGGGTAAATTGTAATTCAATTGGCCACCTGCTTGTGGACAGACATGACTGTGCAACTTTCTGTGTGTGTTACAATCTCATTGGCCACTGGCTCCTATAATAAAACTGCTATGCCTCTTAACCTCGGGGTCCAAGTCCCTGATCCTCTGTGTCGGGTATACTTGGACCCAAGAATGAGCTTACAAATAACCCCTCGTGTGCTTGCATTGCTCGGCTCCTTGGTAGTTTCTTGGATATGCAATCTTGGGCACAACGCTTGTATCTGTAATAGTATATTTTAAGTGATCGGGTTTAATCTCATTGTAAAGCTCAAATTTATTTTTTTTATTTTTATTTTAAAGATTTTATTCATTCATTCGTGAGACACACAGAGAGAGAGGCAGAGACACAGGCAGAGGGAGAAGCAGGCCCCATGCAGGAAGTCCAATGCAGGACTCAATCCCAGGACTCCAGGATCATGCCCTGGGCTGAAGGCATGCGCTAAACCGCTGAGCCACCCAGGGATCCCCCAAAGTTCAACTTTATTACTATCCCCACACTAACTTTTATGTTCGGGTGTCACATTTTACAACTTTTTATCTTGTATATCCCATAACTATTATAGCTATTACTACTTCTTTTAATCTCCATAATAGATTTATAAGTGATTAATTCATTATCTTAATTGGGTATTTACCTCTCCAGTGAGATTTAGTCTTTTAGATGTGTTCTGTTCCTACTTTATACCCTTTCTTTTTAGAAGAAGAAGCCCCTTTAACATTTCTTGAAAAACTAGTTTGGTGATCATGAATTCCTTCAGTTCTTGCTTATCTAGAAAATTATTTTCCTCTCCTGAAAGATAACTTTGTGGAATAGAGTTTTCTTGCTTAGAAGTCTTTTTTCCTTATTAGTAAAGTTTCTGCTGAAAAAAATCTGCTGATAATCTTACGGGCACTCCCTTATACAAAACAAGTTGGTTTTTCCCCTTGCTGCTTTTCATGTGCTAAGGCCTGTCCTTCAGGTCAACCATTCAATATATACAAGTGAGTCTCTTTCACTTCCAATCTGTGCACAATTTGGCTGCCTCTGAAATAGGATGAGCCCTTTTAAACATGGTTTCTCAGACAATTATAGTCTAATGAACTCAGGACACTAGCTTCCTTGGTTTTCAAAGTTAGATATTTTAGGAATTTATCTCTCAAGTGTATTCTTGAAATTGGGATGCCCAATGTGGGATTCAAACCTTTCACCCTTCAGGAAGAAGTCTGAATTTTGAGTTCCTTTTCAGTTGTCAGATGCCATGCCAGAGGTTGTGTTTATGGCAAGATTAGCCTTAAACACAACCTCTGGCATGGCATCCTAGCCTCTTCCTACCTACTTCTGTACAGGTTTCTTCTACACTGATGACTACAGTGATGTGTAGTAATCACTCAGTCACTCTTTAGGGTTTTTTAAAGGAAATTGTTCCATATGTAGCTGTAGACTCAGTGTGCCCATGGGAGGAAGTGAGTCAGAATCTTTATACACCACCATCCTGAACTAGAATTCCATTGTTATACTTAATACTTTTAATGTCTTAAGTTAAAACTAAGAATTAGATAATAAAATTTTATAGTTAAGAAAGCATACTAATAGGGAAACCACTGACTTAATGATAGTATTTATAATAAAACCTAAATACTATAGCAAAACCTAAATATCAATGCGATTTCTCAGGATATACAGTAAAAGAGAAATACTCTTAATTTGTTTTTAAGATTTTATTTATTTATTCATGAGAAACACAGAGGAGAGAGAGAGAGAGGCAGAGACAAAGGCAGAGAGAGAAGCAGGCTCCATGCAGGGAGCCCGATGTGGGACTCGATCCCAGGTCTCCAGGATCAGGCCCTGAGGGGAAGGCAGCACTAAACCCCTAAGCCACCAGGGCTGCTCGGGAAACATTATTAAATGACAAGTGGGTGGAGAATGAATCCATCTACAATGACCAACTTCAAATCCCTACAAAATCTTAGCATTTTCATCTAATTTCCTTGTTGACATAATCACCCTCAATTTGTAAAGGAAATGGCCCTGGTGTTCAGTCTGAAGAGATACTGGGAAAATGTCTTGAAAAATAGATTAAAGTACAGGCATGTATTTCTCCCCTAAATGTTCTGTTCCTTGATGAAATCATGCTCTCTATCAGGTTAGCAGGTCAATCAGGGATGTAAATGATCTGTCTGAAGTTCAGCCAAAAGCTGAACTCACTAACCTTTCCTGGCTTGCTAGAAACTCAAAGAGCTCTTGTCGCATGTTTATGCAGCCTACAAAGGTTGATCCTTTTGGAGATGAGGGCCTTGCAGTTCAGCTGAAACCATAAAATCCATCCAAATGAAAAAACCATTAATGTTGTCAAAAGTCAGTTACTGTAAGTCTTTGTCACCTCGCCATCAGAATACCAACTTCTGGACTCCCTTATTTTCTCCTCCCTGACTGACACATACCAGACCTTCAACAGATGTACAGTTCTTGGCAAAGAGATAGTGGTGAAGCCACAGGAAAGGTGAGACATCCTGCTACTGCATTTCTGTTGTCTTAGTATATCTTTGTTGAAGAATAAACCTAATGTTTAAGTGACAAGTCATGGAGATTATTATTTTTGTTTTAAACAACACCCCCCCCCAAAGGATCTACTTTTACTGAGAAAGATGAAAGATCAAATACTTAACAGCTTAAAACAAGATACAGAGAAAAATCGTATCCTGTTTGACTGTAACAGTAGGACTTAGCACACTTTCTGGCATACAGAGTACTGTGTACATTTTATTGAATTCATTTCATTGGATGATGAATGTGAAAATTTTACTCAAAAGACTTGTTTTCAAAATCATTTATTTAATAAGCTTAAAGAGATCTTATTAGTCTCTCTGCTTTAAAAAATCCATCCCCAAATCACTACCTGACCAATAGCTAGAGCCATCCCATTGAAATCTAAATCAGATCTTGTGGGCAGCTCTGGGTGGCTCAGTGGTTTAGCGCCACCTTCAGCCCAGGGCGGGATCTGGAGACCTGGAATTGAGTCCCACGTTGGGCTCCCTGCATGGAGCCTGCTTTTCCCTCTGCCTGTGTCTCTGCCTCTCTCTCTCTCTCTCTGTCATGAATAAATAAATAAATAAAATCTTAAAAAAAAAATCAGATCTTGTTATCACTGCCCTACTCCACCATTCTTTCTGCATGACTCAGATCCAGATCTTCCCTATGAAGCACACGGCTACCTATGATGTGACTTCCTATTATCTCCCTGACCAACCCCAGCCCTGCCACCACATTGATATACTCATCTTCTCATTCTCTTTCAGTCAGATCCTCATCTTCCCACTATTCCTGTTGAACCCACCATGATCCTACCTCAGGCACTTTGCAGGAGCTTTTACCTACCCCAACACACATAATTTGAATCATCTTTTTTCAAATAATTATTCAATTGCTACTTTCAGGGAGAGGTCTTTGGTGCTTTCCTATACCCAACAGCCTATCTCCTTTCTCTGTTTCATTTGCCCCCCCATAACATGCCCTAGAACAAGTATAGGTTATTAGCACTTATTTATCTGGCTTATTATCTATCTACACTAGAGGCCAAAAACTATGGCCCACAGACCAACCTGGCTCTTCACCAGTTTTTTTATAAATAGAATTTTATTGGAACAGGCCATACACTGTGTATGACCTCCAGCTGCCTTTGCATTCTAATGGCAGAGATAAGTAATTGTGACAACAGCCATATAACCTGAAAAATCTAAAATATTTCTACAGAAATAGTGTATTTTCTACAGAAAAGTTTGCCAATCTCTGGTCTAAATAATAGAGAAAAAAAAAACTCTGTAAGAGCAGGAATTCTGTCTGTAGTTGTGACTACTAAATTCTATTGCCTACTATAGCCCTAGCACATAGTAATTGCTCAATATGTATTTTTTGACTAAATAAACAAGCAGGTCTTCTGCCTTAATCATCAAGAGAAGTAGCTTTCAAATGTCAACTGTACCACTTGCTAGCCTTTTTGGCCTTAAAATACTTCCATATATTCACCTTCATCTGTCACATGAATGACAAAAAAACCTGCCATATTTAATCAATAAGTTAAATAAGTCTATACACACCAAGTGTTTAGATCATGTAGCTGCATTGATGGGGAACTTTGTTGCACATATTAAGGAAGTAGAGAAAAAGTAATATTATGTCCTTACATTACTGATTCAAAAAATACTATATTGAGGATTAAGAATTTCACCATTTACTTCTTTTTTTTCCCCTGCAGCTGGCTGCCAAATTAGTCTTTTGTTTTGTTTTGTTTTAATATAAGTACCATTATGTAAGTAAAACAATAACATAGAACAAAAGGTAGGAGAAAGAAAGAATAATGGAAAAAGCCAGGAAAGCAAATGGAATTAGTACCTAAATAAGTGGTAAAGGAACTGTTTGGAAATAATTATAACTTACATTTATTGGGCCAATTGGAATACTCTGATACTAGTATCAGAACTATATTTATAGGGATCCCTGGGTGGCTCAGCGGTTTAGCACTTGCCTTCGGCCCAGGGCATGATCTTGGAGTACCGGGATTGAGTCCCACATCGGGCTCCCTGCATGGAGCCTGCTTCTCCCTCTGCCTGTGTCTCTGCCTCTCTCAATTTCTCTCTCTCTGTGTCTCTCATGAATAAATAAATAAAATCTAAAAAAAAAAAAAATCTCATTAAAAAATAGAACTATATTTATATCTATACAAATTTTAAATTTATATATTTATATAAAGGTTTTCCTGTGGCTCTTATAACAAATTAACACAAACTGGGTGGTTTAGGACAACAGAAATTATTATTTTATGGTTCCAGAGGTTAGAAGTCCCAACTCAGCAACCCTGAAATGAAATCAAGTTATAGTCATGGCCACATGCATTCTGGAGGTTCTGGAGAAGCTAGACAATCTATTCCTGATTCCTTCCAACTTCTGGTAGCCATCAACATTTCTTGGCTTTTGACTACATCACTCTGATCTCTTCCTTCAAATTGAAGCACAATACCCTCTTCTCTTTTGTATGCTAAGCCCCCCTCTTCTACTGTCTTATAAGGAAACTTATAAATGCATTTAAAAAACATCTGAATAAAAAAAAAAGAATAAAAAAAATACATCTGAATAATCCAGAATAATTTCATCTCAAGATCCTTAACTTTATCACGTCTTAACACTTGCAGGTTCTAGGGATTAGAACTTGATTTCTTTGTATCTTCAGATGGCATTATTCAGCCTATTTTATATATTTTATATATGTTTATATATAAAATATATTTATATATATTTATATATAAAATATAAAATGTATTTGCTTATATTTATATATAAAATATAAAAATAATAAAATGTATAAAATATATAGAATATATGCAAAATATAAAATATATAAATATATTAAATATATGTGTGTATATATATATTCATGTTTGTTGTATATATGTAGGTATGTATATGTGCATGTGTATCCAGATATCTTTAGTTCATTTCAACACTCTTCCAAAGTTGTTAATATTCCCTTCTATCCATTTTTCATGTGTGTAACCTAAGAGTTAAAAATGAAGTAACTTGCCTAAGGTAAAACAGCTTGTTAATGGTACATACAGGATTGGGATACATGCCTATTTTATCTATTTCCAAAAATCTCATGCTTGAACATTACACTATCATCTCCTCTAGAATAAAATATTCTTTTAGTTGCATGGTTATAAAGTCAGAAAAGGACTCAAGCAACATAAGAATTGCAAGTACTCTTTCTAACGAGTATAGTTAATTGTCCACAGGTTAGCTGAGTTTGAAATACTACATTTTTAATCAAATTTAATTAAATTGTTTAATGTGGAATGTGCACCAAATATGATTGAAAATAATGTGATCTTATTTCTCACTTTCCTAAAAGTTGAAAAACGATTTCTCGTATCTATGAACATTTTAATACAAATACAATGAGAAATAGCAACATAAAACCACACATGCATGTGTGTGCACATGTGCAGACATACACACACCCACACACACACATATACATTTCAGAGATTTTGTGTCTTACATATTACAATAGATAAACCTAATCCTGCCCTCTAGGTATTTGTAACCCAATGGCATGTAATTGCTTTTTCAATTATTTAAGAGTCACAATGATTCCTATGTAAAGGCCATCTTTACCTGCTTTGGTAAATAAAATTGCAATGTCATACAAATTTATCTTCTCTTAAGAGAGATAGTTATTTGTCGATAAATCCTATAATATGATCTGCAAATCCCATGGGAATATAAAATAGAAAATTTTTCACCTATTCTTATGACAATTCAGGAAGAAAATGTATTTTAAAAGTTGTTTGCATCACAATTACAGTTTCTCAACAGTAATCCCATATTCTCTTACTGCTCTCTAATTACCGCTCAGAAAGCAGATTATGTTCCATTGTGTTCTAAAGTAGCTTTAACTTGCTGGATTGCTTATCAATATAACCAGCTGTTCAATGGTAGATCCAATGATGACGGTGTTTTTAATTGCTTTTTTCATTTGGCTAAGTAAGTTCAGATGGTCACTAATTAGTTCTGTCATGCAGAGATAGTTTTGTTATGAACAATGCAATCAGTGTTTCATTGAAAAGACAACTGTCCTAAGATCAACACTGCTTAATTATCCCCATGAATTCATCCTCAGTTTCTTTATTTGTTATAGCTGTCATGAGTAAGGTGACAGGAATTAAACAAAACTGCAGCTTAAAAGTATGCTTCCACCAGTGCATATAATGAATCCTCATTTCCGCCTGCTTAGAAGCATTCAATTGAAACGAGTCATAAAGACTTAGTCTTTATTAAGGTTTATGCAGTGCTTTGGGGCACCAAAAATTATAGTCAATTATATGATATTAAAGTTAAAATGTATTGGGTTTACATCACGTTGTAATTTTTATACACACCTGTGTGCAAACTCCTTGAAGTTAATCCACTTTGGAAAGTAGACACTCTCCCTAAATTAATAACGATTTTTTTAAGTAAGATTTTTTAAAAACCTAGCCAGGTAACAGAAAACAGTGAGATAATGCCACAAAAGTGAATCAAAATAAGTATTATGTATAATATTTTTATATAATGCTTTTTAGTTCATATGTCACAATTTTTTTAATAGAATACACTTTCTTGCTGCATAAAGAACAGAAGAAAATTCCAAAAAAAAAAAAAGAATAGAAAATTCAAAAAGACAAATTTCAATATGCTGTCTGCTTCAGGACACATTTCTATCCCTTATTCTCTTTTCACCCTTCTTAGTGAGCATTCCTTCTCCTATGGAGGCGGAAAATAAGTCTGTGCAGGCAAATTTCACTTGGTATATTTTAAACTAGAGGAAGTATTGATATATGCCTTTCTGAGAGTGAAATGTAAACCTAAGCTTTGTACCTGATGTTTTACAATATTCACCAATTTCTCCCCTTGCCTTGTCACACAGCAACTTCAAGAGCTCTTCAAAACCAATGACCCAGATTTTATTATATGTATTCTCATGAGATAAGTCTTAGCTTAGAGTTAGTAATTAGTATGAAGAGATATAATTTTTGGATCAAATTGATGTAGTGTTATAATAAATATGCTGAAGACAAAATCAAAGCCTGTATTTATTCCAATGTTAAAACTATAGCTTTGGTTTAAAATGCGTTCTTGAAATAAAATGATAATGATGCTTACCTTTAGTAATTTTTCACTTTGAATATCAGTACATTCATACTACATTATTTTTTCTTCAATTTCAGACACATTTTTACCTCTAGTATGTTCTCAAAAACTTTCTCTTTTATGGCCTGAAATTCAAATTATTTTTTTATTATTGCAAACATTACAATACTCTTCTTTAATATCTTTTACAAATGGGATTCAATTTTATATGAAAGATACATAACATTATAAGCTTAAGTCTATGTCCCCCCAGCACAATAGCAAAAAAGATATATGCTCAAGTTTTGGAAAATTTGAGGTTTTATGTTACACAAGGTTTTCCTCAGAGATTGGCCAATTCCTAAGCTTGGAACAAGCAGGGCAAGAATCCAGGAAATATAGCAGAGAACAGCTGCTTGAGGCCTGTCAGATGAACAGAAATTTCAGAGCTCACACAATGCTGAGGTACTGAATCTTAGCCAGAAAGAAAGGAGGCTCTCAGTGAAAGTGCCGTTTTTTGTTTTAATTTGACAATTCAGAAGTCTTGTACTTGAGAGTATGAACTATTCCTAGAATTGAGGTCTACTGTAGAAATAATGGCAAAAACTGAAATTGATCCAATTCATTGAAGCCAAATTCAAGACTTGGTAAAAACAAAATAATTTCATTCCAGAGGAAGACAACATTTTACAGAGAAAAATAATCTAGTTAACATAATACAGTGCTACTCAAAGTGTCTTTTGTGATGTTCATCAGATATCAGAATTTATTACATATGTGAAGAAGCAGGCAAATGTGATCTATAATCAAGAGAATAAAAGTAGCCACTAGAAGCAAATGCATAAACAACATAGATGTTAAAGTTAGCAGTCCCAGGTTTTAATAAATATAATTATTATGTAAATGTTAAAGAGTTTAGAGGCAAATATGTAAAAAATATTGAGGATTTTAGCATAATAATATCTATAAAACCAAAGTGCTAGAATTTGTTTCTGAAATTCCAGAATTGTCTTTCTTTTTTTTTTTAATATTTTTTTTTATTTTTTTTTTATTTATGACAGTCACAGAGGGAGAGAGAGAGAGGCAGAGACACAGGCAGAGGGAGAAGCAGGCTCCATGCACCGGGAGCCTGACGTGGGATTCGATCCCGGGTCTCCAGGATCGCGCCCTGGGCCAAAGGCAGGCGCCAAACCGCTGCGCTACCCAGGGATCCCCAGAATTGTCTTTCTTAAGTGATACCTTCAAATACAAAGATAATATGAAAGCATTTTCTAAGAAGAGTTGAAATGACTCACTGCCAGGAAACTCATACCACAAGAAATAAAAGAAAGTTCTTACTAAACTAAAATAATATTGTATGTGCATGCAGGAAGGAAAGTTACCTTCACAAAGTTAAAAAAAAATATATGAGGAAACTGAACAAACGTATGAGATCACATTTATTTAAAGACTATTGACTACTTAAAACAAATATAATTAAAATGTACTACAGGGCTTAAAAAATGGTAAGAGTAAAATGTATGACCACAATAGCACAAAGAGCATAAGGTGTATAAATACAATTACACTATTGCAAGATTCTTATACTATTCATGAGCAGCTCATATATTAAGGTGAGATGTGATATGTTAATAGTGCATATATCCACTAAAAAACAATTTGACAAGTATGGCTAAAAAGTCAACAGATATGACAAAATAAAGCACATTTATATTTTGATAATGCAATAGAATGTAGAAAAGGAAAAAAAAACTATCAAAGAATTAATGGAAGAACTTAAAAATGTGCCTCAACTAAAAAAAAAAACATTCATTTCACTTCTAAATAAATTAAATGAAAATTTAAAAGATAGAGATAATCAGATTTCCTAAATAAGGCAGAGATCCTATTATATATTGTTTAAAGAGACTTAATTTAGATATAGGAAAACAAATGAAGTTAAAGGGAGTATTTGAGAAGAGAAGATACTCTATGCAAACAATACAACTAATAAAAAATGTAGTTGTTATCAGAGATGATTTTAAAGTGAAAAAATGAAGAATATTAAAGAGATAAATAATTTTCAAATAATAGAAGAATCAATTTATTAAGGAGATACACTTCTAAATATATGTGCAGTTAATATAGTTATAGAATACATAAATTGAACATTTAAAGAAAAAGTATACAAGTCTCAATCATAGTTGTAGATGAAAATACATTTCTCTCGGGGTACCCGGGTGGCTCAGTTGGCTAAGCATCTGCCTTTGTTTGGGTCAGGTCATGGTTCCAGAGTTCTGGGACTGAGCCCCACAATAGGCTCCCTGCTCAGAGGAGAGCCTGCTTCCCTCCCTCACTCTGCTTCCCTCTCCCTTTGCTTGCTGCTCCTGCTTATGCTCTCTCTCTGTAAAGTGAGTAATTTTTTTTTTTTTTAAAGAAAATACATTTTTCTTGGGATCCCTGGGTGGCGCAGCGGTTTGGCGCCTGCCTTTGGCCCAGGGCGCGATCCTGGAGACCTTGGATCGAATCCCACGTCGGGCTCCCGGTGCATGGAGCCTGCTTCTCCCTCTGCCTGTGTCTCTGCCTCTCTCTCTCTCTCTCTGTGACTATCATAAATAAATAAAAAAATTAAAAAAAAAAAAAGAAAATACATTGTTCTCAATAATTAACAGAAACTGTAGACCAAAAGCAGTAAGAATATAGGAGACTGAAGAAGAAGGTTTTTTTACCTAGGATAAATATATAACATTATAATCAATGCATATTTTTAAGTGTTAATAAAACATTTACCCAAAATAGATGTTATGGAGTCATATGAAAGCAAGTCTTAATAAATTCAAAAAAATTGTATAACACAAAAACAAAAAACTGAAATCACAAAGTATGTTTTTAACACTTCAATTACATCAGAAGTAACAAATATCATAATATAATCAGAAAAAATATATTTCGAAGTTAAGTCAAAACACTAAGAGATCTATAGGTCAGATAAGAAACCAAAAAAAAAAAAAAAACACAACACTTATTTTTAAATGTAAATGATTGATGATGGAAAAACAAAAAAAGCACCATACAAATCCTTTTCACATTTCTAAAGCAGTGCTTGGAGCAAAGAATATATTAGAAATAAAACATGGCAGAAAATTTAAGATGCAAGCTTTAAGTTCAAGAAGATTGGAAAAGAAGAGCAAATTAATTCAAAGAGAGTAGGTGAAAGGAAATGATTCACGTAAAAGCAGAAATCAATGAAACAGAAAACAAAAATATGAAAAAAAGCTGGATCCTTGCAAAGATTAATGAAATTGAGAAGCTCATAGATAAATAAAAGAAAAACATAAAATGCCAATATTTTATTTTATTTATTTTTTTTTAAATGCCAATATTTTAAACGGATATCACTACAGATCTTAAAAATATTAGAAGGATAATAGGAAGATATCATGATTAATTTTATAGTCCATTTTGGCAATTTAGAAGAGAATGACAAATTATGTGATAAATATAACTTTCTAAAACACTTAGAAATAGAAAATATGAAAAATACTTTTTCCATTAGAATAAATTTGTAAATAAAAATTTCTCTACCTTGATGATTCAGAACCAGATGACTTTAGCAGGGAATTATGTCAGCATTTAAGAGAGAAATAAAACAAGCTTCCATACACCCTTATGAAAAAAAAATTTTAAGAGTGGAGAGATACGTCTCAACTTGTTTTATGAGGCCCACATAATTCTGACACCAAAAGTTGATGAGGTGAAAACATGAAATGAATATTAGTATCACTACATCTCATAAAAGCAAATGCATAGTTAGAGTAAATCATATCCAGAAATATCTTAAAAGAATATTGCATCATGACTAAGTGGGGCTTACCCCAGTAATTCAAGGTTGACCTAACAGGAAAAAATGGAAAAATCAATCATTGTAATTCACGAGGATAAAGGGGAAAAACAAATCATCTCAATAGAAGCCAAAAAATTTTACAAAATCAGTATCAGTGAATGATACATACTCTGAAAATAGAAACAGAAAGCAACTTCTTTAATAAATAAAGGATATCTGCGAAAATCTAAAACAAAGATTTTATTACACATAAATAACTGAATGTTTTCCCATAATATTAAGAAAAAGACAAAAATGTCCACTCTCTCCATTTTACTAAACATTGTGCTGGAGTTTCTAGCCAGTGCAATAAGATAACAAAAGAACAGTTACATAACAGAAAAAGGTAAAATTTTCATTGTTTTTAAAAGGAACAATTGTATATATAAAATATCCAAGGAAATCTATATGTAAACTACTACAAATACGTAATTTCAGCAAGCTTATAGGATTCAACTATTTCCATATACTGATAATAGTTACTGAAACCCTAAAAAATAAAATTTATAGTGAAATCAAAACACTTCGAATATTAGACATAAATGAAATGAAAGATAAGCAATATCTCTGCCTTGAAAATGCTTAAAATGTTGAGAGAAATTAAAGATCTAAATAAATTAGAAAACACTTATGTTGGGATCCCTGCCTTTGGCCCAGGGCGCGATCCTGGAGATCCGGGATCGAATCCCACGTCAGGCTCCCGGTGCATGGAGCCTGCTTCTCCCTCTGCCTGTGTCTCTGCCTGTCTCTCTCTCACTGTGTGCCTATCATAAATTAAAAAAAAAAAAAAAAAAAGAAAACACTTATGTTAAGATACCATTTCTCCCTAAATGGAGAATTTTTTTTCCTTATTTTTAAAAGAGGACGATCTGATCATAAAATTTATAAGGGAACACAAAGAATATTAAGTATCTTAACAAACTTTAACAAGAAAATTTAAAAATTTACATTATCTGGTTTTAGTACTTACTAAAATGTTACAACTACAAAGCTACATTAAGTATTTATAAAAAGGAAAGAAAATGTATTAACAGACTAGAACAAATATTCCACAAATAGATCTATGCTCATATAACATAATTTTAAACAAAGCTTCCAGTGTAATTTATTGGAGAAGTAAGTACTATTTAATTAATGGTTATGGAACAAATGGATACTTGTATGGAAAAAAATAACCTTGAACCCAACTTCACATATACACCAAAATCAATTTGAGATGGACTGTAGATGAGGGTGGTGGTGGTGGGGAGCATATTGCAGAACACCAGAGTCTGAATGAGTTGAGAAGGTCATCCAGGCAGCAGTGGCTCTGCACCGGGTAGTAAAGCCTGAGTGTGGTGAGCACAGCAACAGCCCAGGGGAGCGAGCAGTTGTGATGATAGAAGATTGGTTCTCTACAGGGACACTGGTTGTAAACAAGTAAATGTTATCAATAATAATGGAAAACAGGTTTCTCACTGATGAAGAAGGGAGTTAGAAGTATGGAAAAGAATAGAACTATATTAATGTGGTGTTTGCACATATCTACACGCGCACACACATTCCTGAGTTTGGTGTGTGCAGAGGTCTCTAGAGAAGCGCTGCTGTGATGGCAATGAGAGTACAACTAGGATGCACATCTTGTTCCTAAATATTATGCTTCACCATAAGAAACCAGGGTTCCTTGGAAAAGGCTAATTCCCAATATAGAATATCTGGTAATAAAGGAGGTTAAGAACCAAGGAATGACAAGAAGATGTCAAAAGCAAAAAGAGCTCATCTTTAAAAAGTCCACATACCTGCCAAATACAGAAGATTTTTAGCATCAAAATAAATATTCAATAAGTTTTAACTCAATGAAATGGGAAACAATGATTTTGTATTTATAAAATTAAATAGAATAAATTAGACATTTGTGGAAGAAGTGCATACTCGTGTAGTTCAAAGGCATCTCTAACAAAATAATTGGTAATTATAAAGGGAAAATGTGGACACTTTGAATGGCAAAGCTGGTGAACATCACCTTCATCACTGATGAAGTGCATATGTAGGAGAGGATTAAATGTCTGTTAGGATGCCTGAGAAAATTCAGTGGAAAGAAAAAGCACAATTTCCCTGATATTCCTTCCTAAAATGTCTAACCTGAAATTAACCATGAAGAAACATAAGATAACTTCAAATTGAAGAATTTTTTACAAAATAACTCACCTGTAATCTTTAAAAACATCAAGATCATGAAAGTCAAAGACTGAGGAACTGTTTATGATTGAAGGAATTAAAGAAACATGCCAACTAAGTGAAATGCTTGAATCTGAAATGCACTATTTTGCGTTTAAAGATATGACTTACTAGAATGTACTGGTAAAAATTGAATGGTCTACGAGAGCTTGATGTGAGTTATTGCTTGAACTAAATTGTGTCCCTGCAGAATTCACCATGTTGAAGCCTTAACCACTAAATGACAGTATTTGGAAATGGGTCCTCTGGGAGATAACTAGGTTTAAATGAATTCATGAAGAGCCCCTCGTTATGAGATTAATGCTTCATAAGAGAAACCACAGACATCTCTCCCTCTCTCGTTTTCCCCCCATTATGTGATGACAGTGAGAAGATGGCCTTCTGCAATCCAGGAAGACAGCTGTCACTAGAATCTGACCATGCTGGTACCCTATCTTCCAGACTCTAGAACTATGATAAAATAAATTTCTGTTGTTAATCAGTATTTGGTATTTTGTTATGATAGAGTTGTCCTAATGTTAAGTTCCTTATTTGAATATTTATATTGCAATAAGAATGTTCATATTTATAGAATAATATACTAATGTATTTGAGGGTGCTAGGATTTCATCCTGGCAACTTAGCATTAGGATAATCCAGGAAAAAAAATTCTTCCTACAGTACATGTAACTTTCTAGAATTCTGAAATAGTTTCAAATTAAAAGAATAACAAAATTATATTTGCATTTCAGTGTATGCAAATGATACAATATTTACAGTAAAAGAAAAGAAAAAGAAAAGTAGGTCCAGAGTACAGATGTTTTACCTCTTTGGTTAGGTTTACTCCTACATATTTTATGGTTTGGGGTACAACTGTAAAAAGGGATTGATTCCTTGATTTTTCTTCCTATTGCTTCATTATTGGCTAACAGACACATGAAAAGATGTTCAACATCACTTATTATCAGGGAAATATAAATCAAAACTAAAATAATATATCACCTCATATCAACCAGAATGGCTAAAATTAACAACACAAGAAACAACAGGAGTTAGAATGCAGAGAAAGGGGACCCTCTTGCACTGTTGGTGGGAATGTAAACTGGTACAACCACTCTGGAGAACAGTATGGAGGTTCCTCAAAAAGTTAAAAATAGAACCACCCTATGACTCAACAATGGCACTACTATTTACTCAAAGGATACAAAAATACTAATGCTAAGAGATACATGCACCCCTATGTTTATAGAAGCATTTTCAACAATAGCCAAATTATGGAAAGAGCCCAAATGTTCATCAACTACTGAATGGATAAAGAAGTGGTACACACACTACACACACACACACACACACAAACCATGGAATATTACTGAGCCATAAAGAATGAAATCTTGCCATTTGCAACAACTTGGATGGAACTAGAGTATTATGCTAAGCAAAATAAGGCAGAGAAAGACAAATACCATATGATTTCAGCCATACGTAGAGTTTAAGAAACAAAAGACCATGGCAAGGGGGAAAAAGAGAGGCAAAACAAGAAACAGACTAAACTATACAGAACAAATTATTAATTACCAGAGGGAAAGTGGGGGGGCTAGGGGTGCTTAAAAAGATGCTGCGGATTAAGGAGTGCATTTGCTGTGATGAGCCCTGAGTGTTCTATATAAATGATGAATCACTAAATTCTACACTTGAAACTAATATTACACTGTATGTTAACTACTTAGAATTTAAATAAAAACTTGAAAAAGAAAAAAAAAAGTGAGTCCAAACCACAAATACTTACATGAAAAAGGTTTATCACCTGTAAACTTATTAGAAACAAATCACTGATCTGGGTACTCTCATGGCTCACGTTTTTACTCCTACTCCCCCACCTAGATTATTCAGTGACATTAAGAATAGCAAGAAAAGGGATCCCTGGGTGGCGCAGCGGTTTAGCGCCTGCCTTTGGCCCAGGGCGCGATCCTGGAGACCCGGGATCGAGTCCCACATCGGGCTCCCGGTGCATGGAGCCTGCTTCTCCCTCTGCCTGTGTCTCTGCCTCTCTCTCTCTCTCTGTGTGACTATCATGAATAAAAATTAAAAAAAAAAAAAAAAAGAATAGCAAGAAAAATTAGAGAGGAAGACAAGCCATGAAAGACTCCTAACTCTGGGAAACAAAGAGTTGCAGAAGGGGGGATGGGTGGGGGATAGATTAAGTGGGTGGCAGGCATTAAAGAGGGCACATGATGAGATGAGCACTGGGTGTTACACTACATGTTGGCAAAGTGAATTTAAATAAAAAAATAAAAAGAATAGCAAAAAAGAGTCTGAAAGCAAGGTGCCAGGCTTTCTGTGAAGCCATGCTAAAATAGAGTGTATCCTCAGGAAATGGACCTTTATCACCAGAGCATGTTTTTCTCTTTCAAGGAATGATGATAATGATTTGAAATAGCAGCAAGGCACTTTGTGTGTATCTAACTATATCATTATTGCCTACAATACTTTGCCAGCTGCAACTGGAGTTTCAACAGGTGAGCAGTAGTCAGATGCTTTCCAGAGCACAACAGCTTTAAGCTAATCTTCTTGTACATGACTCAACCATGTTCTCTTTGTCATATCACCCCTGTCATCCCCCACCCCAAGAATTCCTGAATTTCTCTTCCAAATCTTCTGGTGTGCTCTTTTTTTCAGGAGTTCTCAAACTTGCTGTATTCTAGGATCACTGGAAAAGTTAAATTACACTGATTTCGGGGTCTCAGTCCTACAAGTTTGACTTAATTGGTCTTCAGTATGGTCAGGATAAGATCTACCGCTCCAGTTACTATGTACTTCTTGTACTGGTGCTTGTTCTTCTTAAAATTTTTTATATGATGGAAGGAAGTCTTGTTGTCAAAGGAAGTGAGGGTAAGACATGCACAGTCCTGCCTCTTCTGGTCTGATCATGTTCCCAAGCTCTCCTTAATTTTGTAGTTGCAAGAATGCAAGCTCTATTGCTTCTTTGCCTCTGGCTTCTTCTTTTCCTGTTTTGGACTCTCCAAAATGTCTGGTAGAACTGTAGATTTTATTTTGAATGCATCCACTTGACTTCTACAAAACTACCCCTACACACACACTCAATGACAGCCACTGGAGAAAGTCTAATAACTTGAAAAATTAATATAAATAAAAGAAAAAGTAAAATATTGGAAAGATTTGTAAGCTTAACCAGGAAATATTATCTATGCATCAAAATCTCTTAATTTTTGTGAAGCTTAAGTCAAATTGTTTAGAAATTATATAGAAAAATTCCTAACAATGTGGAAAACAGTAGCTTAAAGCAATGGCAAGGAGTGGGAAGAGTAGAAATATGTTTAAAAGTCTATTTCTAGAGGAATTGATGAGTTCAGACTTTGATCAATTCTACAAGCTAGTATTAAATATACAATTTTTATTTGAAAAAAAAATTATGGGGCACCTAGGTGGCTCAGTTGGTTAAGCAACCAACTCTTGATTTCAGCTCAGGTCATGGTCTCAAGGTTGCAAGATCAAGCCCTGTGTTGGACTCCATGCTCAGCATGGAGACTGCTTAAGATTCTCTCTCTGCCCTTCAGACCAAAATAAATAAATACATAGAGTAGCAAATTAAGGGTAACTATGAGAAAAAAAATAGAATATGTAACTTCTGATCATCTAGGGGGGAATAAAGAGGATGTCTTAGAAAAAAAAGCAGAATTAATCCTCCTCAAGACAAATGAAAAATGGGAAAATCATAACAAATATTAAAGACAAAACAAATAGATTGACATAAGAAATGTTTAAGTTGTCACTGTAAGGTGAGTAGGCTACACGTCCTAATGTAGAGATACGTATGCCTAAGTATTTTAAGGGAGGGAAGATCCAGGGGTTCAAAATATATAGTGCTTATAATAAACCAACCAAAAGGGCAGCCCGGTGGCTCAGCAGTTTAGCGCTGCCTTCAGCCCAGGGCCTGATCCTGGAGACACAGGATCGAGTCCCACCTCAGGCTCCCTGCATGGAGCCCTCTTCTCTCTCTGCCTGTGCCTGTGCCCCGCACTCCCCCCACCCCCCATGTCTCTCATGAATAAATAAATAAAATTAAAAAAAAAAACAACCAAAAACATGATTATCTCAAAGTAAGAGTTGAATAGAATATACAAGATGAGTGGCCAAAGGATATTAGATACAGATACAGTCTAGTCAGACAAAAATATAACATGATATTTAATTAAATAGGTGTTTTATATTTTATTATAAAATTATTGCCAATAATTTATAGATGGCAAAACTCTTCATCCTTGATAATATGGTGTCTTAGTATATAAGAAAACTATAGGAATATAAAGTAAATTTAAAAATTCAAAATTGGGATGACTGGGTGGCTCAGCGGTTGAGCACCTCCCTTCAGCCCAGGGCATGATCCTGGAGTCCCAGGATCAAGTCCCATATCGGGATCCCTGCATGGAGCCTGCTTGTCTCTCTGCCTGTGTCTCTGCCTCTCTCCCTGTCTCTCATGAATAAATAAATAAAATCTTTTTAAAAAAATTCAGAGTAGTAGAAGATATTTACATTTTTTTTCAAATCAATCAAATAAACAATTACAAAATATAATCGAGGATAGAAACTACATGGTTAGCAATTAACATTGCTCATAAATTTTAGTATACAGTAATCGAGCATGTACTTTGACCAGCAAAAATAAATCGATGCATGCCAAATTATACAGTTCATATGATCTTCTTTTTTCTTTTTTTTTTTTTTTAAGATTTTATTTATTCATGAGAGACATAGAGAGAAGCAGAGATACAAGCAGAGGGAGAAGCAGGGTTCCCACAGAGAACCTGACAGGGGACTTGATCCCAGGACCCCAGGATCATGCACTGAGCCAAAGGCAGACACTTAACCACTGAGCCACCCAGGTGTCCCAGTTCATATGTTCTTACCAAAAAGCTATATATCTAAAACCAGTATGAACAGTTAAACAAATGTGATCAATTTTCTCAATGCTCACTGAAATATTTATGCAATTATATACTACAGTACATATATTTACATGTATATGTATGTTGTATGTGTATGTGTGTATCTGATTTAGAAGATAGGTTGAATAGTGGCCATGTATTCTGGTTGTGGAACAGCACTGTCTGAATTTGAAATCAAACTGTTGGGAGTGGTTATCTAATGGAAAAGAATGGTTTTAATGGAGATAGAGGACTATTATGCATTGAATTGTACCCACCTCACCTCAAAATCCATACGTTGAAATTCTAACCGCTAGTACCTCTGAATGTGACTAATATGCTAATGATCATGAAGTCTTAGTGTAATTCTTTTTTTTTGCAAGTTTTACAAAAAAAAAATCCTTATTCACTAGTGTGCAGCTGTTAAAAACAATGAAAAGAAAAAAAGCTAGATTCAGTACCAATTTCTCACATGCATGAAGTTCTATGCACACATTATTAACAACTGGCTCTTGTGCTCCAATGGCCAACGAACACCTTGGCTTATGAAAGTGATAATTATATTAGAGGTGGGTGTGACTATAAAAACAAACTAAATTATTACCCTCTAAGTTACAGTTATAATTTGTAGCAGCTGAGTCCATTAGGGTCTAATTTTAGTTAATCTCAGTTCTCAGTGGAATCACCCTCAATTTAAGCTGACAAAATACATAAAAAAGTAAACAAGAGAGTACAGTACAGCATGGAGTTAGGTATACCGCACTTTGATTTCCTGTTCTATTAACTAAGGTGTAAATTAGTTGCTTCAACTTAAGACTAAATTTCCTTATCTATGAAATAATAACAATCACATATTCTTTTTTTAAAGAAGATTTTATTTATTTATTCATGAGAGGCAGAGACAGATGCAGAGGGAGAAGCAGGCTCCCTGCGGGGAGCCCGATGAAAGACTCTATCCTGGTTCCCTGGGATCACGCTTCCTCTGCCACTGAGCCACCCAGGCGTTCCAACAATCATATTCTTGATTCAATTTAGGAAGGCAGAAAATTCATTTATGAAGACTGAGGACTCTGAAACCTGACTACTTGGATTCTAAATGATAGAATAAACTAAAGACATGTAATGGATATTTATAGATAACTACGTTTTAGGAAAATATAATGAGGTGAAATGACACTGAAATCATAACCACAACCACAACCACAATAACAACAAAATGTTAGTTCATTTTCAAGAGGGTAAAGATTTCTTTCAATATCCTAGCCTCCAGAACACATCAATTTAAATATACATATCAAATACATTTAATTCATTTAAAAAGTGCTTATTGGTGTCCATCAGACACCATGAAAAGAAAAAAGTAATGTATAAACGTTATCTATTAGAATACAAGTTAAGTACCAATAAAAATGGGTATATAATTATGTGATTATGTCACTTTCGGTGATACAAACAAGGAAAAGCAAAAGCATTTCAGAGCAAGCTATTACAATGAAGATGAAAGCTGGAATAAAACTGAAAGGTTTGTGAAAATTCTCTCAATTGGACATGAATTTGAAGGATAGGTGGGTGTTAGTACAACAGAGCCTACTAGATTATTACTAATTAGAGAAAAAATAATGGCAAATGAATGGGAAAATGTTCAATTTAACCAACCACTAAAAGCAATGACAATTTAAAATACTATGCAATTTTTCACCTAGCTAGTATGAATATCTTAAAGAAATGTTAATGATGAATGAGGGTATCAGGCATACTCAAGGGCCATTAGTGAAAGCGTAAACAGTTACAGAACTTTATGCAGAGAAATTTGGAACTATTTAGCAGTATTTTCTTTACAATTTTTACCTGCCCCTTGGTTTCTAAAATTCTACATTAACAAATACTCTTGGAGGTATATAGATATTTTGCTATACAGTCTTATCTCAACACTAGTGTTTTTAATTGCAATAATAACACAAAGAAACAATCTAATTATTTTTTCTATATAGGCACACCTCAGAGATATTATAAGTGTGGTTCCAGTTCACTGCAATAAAGCAAATACCACAATGAAGCAAGTCAAATGAAATCTGTTTATACTTTACCATAGCCTATTAAATGTACAATAGAATTATGTCTAAAAAATGTAGATGCCTTTATTGCTAAAAAATGTCAAGCATCATCTGAGCTTTCAGCAAGTCATAATCACTGATCACAGATTACCATAACAAATATACTAATGAAAAAGTCTGAAATATTGTGAGAATTATCAAAATGTGGCACAGAGACACGAAGTAAGCAAGTGCTATTGAAAAAAAATGCACTGACATGTTTGATACAGGGTTGCCACAAACCTTCAATACGGAAAAATCGTGATATCTGTGAAGCACAATACAACGATGTATGCCTATTACAGCTGACGGAAAATGAATTATCCTTAAATGGAGGAAATGCCTTTTGGCTTGCTATAACCCTGAGGGGGTTATCTGGAACTTAGTTTGACATGAGAGAGGTAAAATACAGAGGACTTCAATACTGGTATGAACTCACTGAAGAAAAAAAATAAAAGGAAACTACTAAATCTTTTTAGGTTTTAGAAATCACTTAAACCATTTCTGTATTTTCTCTGCATGGGCCATTGAGCATGACTACTTGAATTAGAATCTTATATTTATTGCCTCTTAGCAAAATAATCTTGTCTAAGTCAATAAATCTCCTATGCTCAGTTTCTAGATCTGTAAAATGGTGACAGTAACACTTCATGCAGTTGCTATAAAGATTAAGTGAGATGCAGAATAAGTACAGTGTCTGGAACGCAACTTTCAATAAATATTAGTCACTCTCATTATAATTAATTGAATTAGTTTTCCACCTTCTTAATGTTATGCTACCAGAGGATTACAATGGAGTTTGGAGTTTAAGTACCTGTCAGCAATAACAGTCTCATTTCATTACATGGATTCTTTACATATTTTTCTCACTATCTAAAGAGATGTCAGGAAACTGAGTAAAATTTGTGTTTGTGAGTCCTGGTAATGAACTAAATACCAGTAACTCCAACAACACCTTTAGTAATATGAAATACATTATTCAACCATCTACATAGAATGAGACAAGACCTCATTTTTTAAAATCCACATATAGGCCTTGTGACAG
The DNA here is from genome assembly GCF_048164855.1 of Canis lupus baileyi. Taxonomy (NCBI): domain Eukaryota; kingdom Metazoa; phylum Chordata; class Mammalia; order Carnivora; family Canidae; genus Canis; species Canis lupus. Next base: position 79,703,952 of record NC_132839.1, read on the forward strand.
AGCTGCAAGCTGAGCTAATGGAGTCTGTTTTTGTTCTAATATGATTAGAAGCCTGAATTGCATGACACCACTATATAAGTATTAAAAATATTTTAGCGTAATATCAGAACACTGGGAAAGGGTATACATGTGTTAAACTTGTGATTTATATGCTACAGTTTTATTATATTTTTCAGAAGATGTATTTATAATATCTAAAATAAAATGTAAAATATTTTAATTTTGAAATGTGAATATGCTTTCTAGGAATATTAACTATTACCCTTAAGTAATAAAATAAAATAATAAGTGCAATGCCCCATCTCAAGAGCCACTGCCTGAATTAGATAATGCAACCATGTTAAACTGTGGAAGAAAGCAATAGAGATTTTCAGTGGACAAAGGTTTATTATGGTGAAACTATTGGGAATTTGCAATAATGTAAAAGCTTCCCTTCAGCTTTCTGCTGATCTGCTGGAATGGAAAGATAAATGTCTCTATGATTTATAACACTAGACATAGAAATTGAATAACATCTCAAGACACTGGGGCCGAGTAAAACCTCCAGGTTTCATGTGTTGACATTTTTTTCTCCTTTGAGAAAAGGTTAACATTTTTTTTTTTTTTACTTCAAACTGAATTTCTTGATCAAAATAGCAGAAATTAGGATCTTTTGGATGGGTTTGCTGTGAAGTTATTTTTCAGAGCTTAAGAATGACATGCAAAAAAGCCAATTTCCATATCTTCTGATGGGAAGAACTGCCAACATGCCAATGAATTTAGTGAGAGAACAATGCCAGAGCATGAAAACAAAGAGCCATGATCCAAGTAATTTGGGCTGTGAGACTGGGTCTTGTAATGCATCCACTACGGGTGGTGGGGGAAACAAGGGAGAGGACATTGTTACTCTTGTTATCATTTAAAAATGTTCTGAGTTTCAATAATAAACTAAATGCTATAAAGAACAATTTGAACCAGTTCATTTCCACTTGGCATTCAACTAGATATATCAGAAAAGTTCCTTCAGAGATGTCAAGGAAAACTGTGTGTAGAGGCTTGGCTGTTAAAAAACTTTCTGAATTGTACATAAAGTGAAGTGTAAATGAACAATTTAGTAGTCAATGTGAACTAATTTTTATGTTATACAGGTAATTATATCATGTATTTTTGCAAAAATATGTAAAACATATAATTATGTAACGTAATATATAATAAAAGCTATATTGCTTTTTGTATAGCATCTACTATACTGGAAAAAGTAAAGATTTAAGACATTATAAAGTGATTTAAGTCAGACATAGACAAATGCTATTTGGTATCACTTTTATATGGAATCTAAAAGGTGAACTCGTTAAAACAGAGTAGAATGGTAGTTACCAGGGACTAGAGGGTAGGGGAATTAGGAAGATGTCATTTAAGGGCACAAATTTATAGCCAGTAGATATAAGCCCAGGAGATCTAATGTACAGCAAAATGATTACAGACAATGATACAACATTACAAACTCCAAAGTTGCTGAGAGACTACATCTTAATTGTCCCTACCATAAAAAATAAATGATAATTATATGAAGTAACAGAGGTGTTAGGTAATGTTATGGTGATAATCATATTGCCGTATATAAATGTATCAACACATTGTATACTTTATACTTATGCAATGCTATATGTCAATTATATCTCAATAAAAATAAATTTTTGAGTATGCAGCATTGAATATAGAAGAATATAGGACTTACCAGAATGCAGGTACCTCCCCAAAGTCCTACCCAGAAATCTGGAATAATCCCAGAATGGTTTGAGATTGTTGGTGCTAACTACTTAGGATCAGTTTTCTACAGTTTAAATTCATTCAGATATATTAGTCAAATACTTCCACAGACATCAACAAGAAGCATCTATTTTTAAGGGACTAAATCATTAACACATGCACAAATACATGAATACTTACTACATGTGAATCCTGTGACTAAAGTGAAGTTAGTATTTTTAGGTCATTTATCATTTTCTTGAGAAAGTAATCTACTCTTTACAAGAAGGTAAAAAAGAAAATGGGCTCAGGACACTACATTGACAGCTGTATTAGTAGTTAAAAAAAAAAAAAAAAGCTAACAATATCTTTATTCTTTGCCTCAAGCTGGGCTTATTTTTATGTCAGAAAGACTTGACAGTTGACCTGCCTGGCCATCAGCTAGTAATAGTTTCATAAGTACTTTGACACCAATGGAGAACATTGCAGTGTCTCGGTGACTCAGAGTCCTAGTATTACAGTGAGAACATCCTGATATCACCCAGACAACTATATCATCATAGAATTTTGAATGTCTCTTACCCCCTAGTGAAATTATTGAATGATTGGAAAATGTTCGGGAAGATTATGTCCTTCATTTTTCTCAACATACTATTTGCTCTTTTCGCTAAGACCATTTATTTCTTCAACTTTCACACTCTTACCATATTATTTCAACTTCAAAATATTTCTCTCTCAACACAAATAGAATTCAAAATGTAAATGAAGCAGGAATTGATCAGATTCAGTACTGTTTGCAGCAAATTCCCAGAATGTCTGCTATGTGAGTATTTCAGAAGGAAAATTTACATGGATGAACTACTTGGTATAACTTAACTTCTGGAATAATGAATATTGCACACAGTGATGATGAGTGTGGGCCCTTGGATCATGCTATATGGGTGTGAAACCTGGCATAAAAATTTTATAGCTGTGCACAGACTTAAATGAAACAGTTTCTGAAAACAGGAATTCTATCTATCATTGCTCTTTAGTCATGCTGTTCAAAATATGAATAATTTGTTATCCTTTTACTTTCAATAAATATATTGGCCTGGAAACATTTGTTCAAGTATGATACTACCAAACCATTTTTTATAACATTACAGCTAGTGTTCCTATTAGGTTCTGAAAAAATATTCTCTATATCCTGCACTAACAAATTAGACTTGAGAATTAAAATTTTTCATCGTGACCACTTACAATATAAAAACTCAAATGCTATCACCTTGAGGGGCTCATGATTCGATTTGCTCACCTGATGCTGTGTTCAGTTGGTGAAAGAAGGTAAGATTTCTCTTAATTGGCTGATTATTTTTATCAGTGCCATACAACTGCTGAGTTTTTCTTTCAAAACAATTGCTTAGAGATTTATTTAAAGACACAGTTTTTATGCAGGATGTATGATATTCACAGAGGAATTTCTATTCACTAAGTTGTCATGTTCTCATTTTAGAAGTCATAATAGAAATGCAATATCTTTGAAGCTCGTGCCAAGTGGGGGTTGTTTGTCCTAAAACTATACCTCAGAAGAGTTACTACTTTCATACTGTTTATATGCATGTTTGCTTTTCGGTAGATTTTTTTTTTTTTTTATTTTAGAGGCAAAAGCAGAAAAAAGATTGATGAGATCAAACCATGGTAAAAAAGACAAAGAGCCTTCTACAAAGATTTCTATAAATGAAATGCAATATTTATATTTAATATGAATATTAAAGTCAGATATTTTTAGAATGAATCTATATACTGGAAGCATATTTGTATTTGATATTAAATGATTAAAATGAGTTTTATCACTCATCAGCATAAACTAAAAATAAATAAGAAATTTGTAAAATAACAAGTGAGAAATCATCGATAAGCACTCTCAAAATCCAAATCGGTGATAAGTTCCTAATAACCAACACATTTCTGCTTTTTAACCTTTGCTTAAGAACTTGTTTCTATCTCTACTGCCTTTCAACTCTTTGTCCTCTATTCCTAATCATACACTCCAAGTGCCAAATCATCTCTCTTTCTCCAAGAGTCCATCTCTTACCAATTCAAATAATGACAAAATTGTTCCTATATTCAATATTATCATCTCATGTGTATACTGAATTACATAAACTCTTTTTACATCTCTAAAATATACACGTCTATATTGTCAGCAAACTACAGTTTGAGGATCAAATCGACCCCATCACCTATATATTGCTTGCAATCTAAGAATGGATTTTACATTTTAAATAGTTAGAAATTGATCAAAAGGAGAACTGATATTTGTGATTGATAAAAATTACATGAAGTCACATTTCATTATCTATAAAGTTTTATTCAAATATAACTATATTCAATCCTTTGTGTTGTCCACGATTGCTTTTCATCTACAATAGTGAAGCTGAATAGTTGTGACAAGAAAAATATGGCTCACAAATACTAATTTTTGTCTGGACTTACAAATGTTTGCCAATTCCTGGCCTGTAGCATTAGCAAACAATTATTTGTGTCTCCATCTACTAGTAGAGTTCATGCCTTCCCTTTTTTTTTTTTTTTTTAATATTCAAACATGGAGTACATAAAACATTGTCAGGGACACACTGGTCCTTAAAATGTATGCACCAAACTAAAGCAAATCAAGGCAACCTGGAAAGGTGAATTTTAAAAATTGACTGACAGAAATTATTCCAGGTTTAATAACTCCCTGCTTCAATGCTGTAGAAAGCATGTATATTAAATGTGACTGTATACATTTTCTGCAATAAGATTAATAAAGTCTGAGAATATAATGTACAACAGTGAGTATAGCTGATAACCCAGTATTGTATACTTAAAATTTGTTCGGAGTATAGAACTTAAAATGTTCTCACCAAAAAAAAAAGAGAAATATGTGAGGTGTTGTAATGTGTTGATTAACTAGATGGAAGGAATCCCTTCTCAATGTCTACATATACCAAATCATCACTATGTACACTTTATTTATTTATTTATTTATTTATTTATTTATTACGTACACTTTAAATATCTTATGACTTTACCAATTATATCTCCATAAAACTGAAAAATCCCACCTTTCTCTATATCAGACTATAATTGAATATCAACTAACTTCTAAAATCTCAAAATTTCCCCTTAAATTAGCATTGTTACTTCTCTGGATAGTATTAGGAAGGAATTCATGTGCTCCTTTGAATTTCTCCATGATTTCTACTCCAGTGAACTCAGGGAACGTTTTTGCTATTATTTTTTTCACAGGGGAACCATTTATAAAATAGAAGCCCAAATGACTTTTTCTTAACTTAGACAAGAATGCATTGTTTTGGAAGAAATGTTGCTGATCTATCTCTAAAATGATTGCCTTTTTGTCATAGACATCTAAGATACTGTCTTCTCTCATACATTTCTGTTAAAGTTATAAAGAATGTGTCAGTAAGTAGGAGCTGTATGTTCTTGAAACATGGATGTCAATATCTGTCGGATTTGAATGATGATGATCATAATCAGATGACACTCTGGAGACTGTCAAAAACTCTACCTTTCATCAAACAAGATGAGTAATGTTTTACCATAAATAGTGTTAATATGATTAATAGCATTTCTCTAGTAGTTAGGCTTTAGATAGTAAAAATATTTGTTAAACATTAATGAGTTTTTACAACAGGGTTCTAACTAGGGAAGCAGATTGTTCTCTTTGCATATATAATTACATTTACGGATTTATATAACTACATCTACAGTTTTCCCCACTGTTTAAAATTCAAACCTGAATGTCAACATATTTTTAAAGAAAACTGTATGCGCTAAAGTCCTAACAAAAAGTCCTAACAAAACAACAAGATTTTGGTGGAGTGCTAAAATATATAAAATAGTATTGGATCCAGAGAGAATAGCATATAATGCTGTGTGATCATCATACCCAAAGTGTTTAGAGCTTAATCTATTAAGAAGGGGTTCTTATTTAAGTTGAAAGTAAGAGTAGAAGTTGCAAGGAATTTTTGTCACTTACCAGAAAACAATAATAGTTAGACACTTGTACATTTAGGCAGTTAAGGTCAATAAAATGCTGCATTAAAATTTACTTTTGGTTTCATGAAATTGTAACATAGACCTCACCTACATCAAAAACCATTTGAGGGGGCAGCCCCGGTGGCTCAGTGGTTTAGCACTGCTTTTGGCCCAGGGCATGATCCTGGAGACCCGGGATCGAGTCCCACCTCGGGCTCCCTGCATGGAGCCTGCTTCTCCCTCTGCCTGTGTCTCTGCCTCTCTCTCTCTCTCTCTCTCATGAATAAATAAATAAAATCTTTAAAAATTTTGCTTAATATTACTTCTAAAAAATTTTAAAAATAAAAACCATTTGAAATAGCTACTTGCAAAACTGAAAGATGGAGAAGAGCTGGTTTACAGTTCACGCAAAAAAGGTCAAATCAGTGACTCAGAATTGTTGAAATCTCACAAGATGTCCTCTGGTCACAGGGAATGGATTCTTTGAAACCAAATGAATAGTAAAATCTGTAACTATTAAGAAGGGAAGGCAGAGGTGCACCTGGGTGGCTCAGTGGTTGAGCATCTGCCTTTGGCTTAGGCTGTAATCCCAGGGTCCTGGGATCGAGTCCCGCATCTGGCTCCCTGCATGGAGCCTCCTTCTCCCTCTGCCTGTGTCTCTCTGCCTCTCTCTCTCTGTCTCTCATGGATAAATAAATCTTAAACAAAAAAAAAAAAAAAAAAGAAGAATCCCTCAATAAAATATCAAATGGTAGAATGTTAAAAAAAAAGCCTAATACTTGTGAACTGTGTGTACTATATGTATGAATGGATGAACTGTATGTCTGATATCTTCACATTAACTTTGACTGGAGGATAGTTGAGGCCAAAGGTAATTATTCAAAATCTCGACTTTCCCCTAGCAAATACCCTTGAGATGTCAGAAAGAAATTATGAACTTGAAGCATATGAAATATACACATTTATATATTATATAATATAAAATAGATTGTTACCATATGTAATTTTTATATCTATAATGTACAGAATATTGTATTTACATATTATGTTACCTATTATACATATTCTACATTATGTGTATTACAGATTATCTGTGTCTTTCTTCTCTTTCCTCAATTTCCTCCATTTCAAGGACTATATTTCTAAAATTCTCTTCAGCTCCATTATCAGCATTATTCCTGGGGGGGGGTTTCCTGGATGTGGGCATAGCTCCTTGGTCCTTAACGCACATTCACCCATGTGCCCACACAATCCTATATGTGCAAAACAAGCCCGAACTAATATATGAATATCACCCAGGTAATTTAAGCAAAAGAGTAAACCTTCTGTTTCATAATTATGAAAACTATCAGGTAGATACGGCTTCTTCTTTTTGTAAAGAAGTAATTAGTTCAGTTCTATCATGTAGTCCCAGAAAAGCATACTCAACAGCTAGCTCCATGGCAAAATGCTTTAATTGGACTGAGAGACTCATTCTTGTGTTCTGTGGGATACAGCAAACCACTGGACAGAAAAATATGCTTTCCACAGTTCTTGGATGCCAGTGGAATCTTGACTGTTACCCAGAACATGCTGATCCTTTTTTTTTTTTTAGTATTTTTCAACTCATCAGTTTTAGAGCTTATACACCAGCTCAATGAAACCTACATAGACCTCTGTGTGTGTGTTTCTGTGATGTAACAATAGTAATTCGCCATTTCCTGCAATAAGTAAAACACTAATTTCTAAAGGGCAGAAAGTGACTTTATTCATTTTTTTTTTAGATTGCCTGAGAGTTTCCACATAGAGTCACCCCTACTGTTAACGTCTTACAGTAGCGTAACACAATTACAGCAATTAAAGAGGCAATACTGATATATTATTAATAACTAAAGTTCCTAGTTTCCTTTAGAGTTCACTCACTGTGCGACACATTCAATAGGTTTTGACAAATGCATGATGATATATATCTACCATTAGTGTCATACAGAATAGTTGTGCCACCCTAGAAATCTCTCATGCTCCCCCATCCTTCTCCCCTCCCCCTGTCACCTAGCCCCCAGAAACCACAGATCATTTTTCACTATCTTCACAGTTTTTCCTTTTTTAAAAAAAATATTTCAGTTGGCATCATACAGTATGTTATCTTTTCAGATTGGCTTCTTTCAATTACCATCAAAAATTTAAATTCCCTTTACGTAGCTTGATAATCTTTCTTTCTCTTCTTTCTTTCTTTCTTTCTTTCTTTCTTTCTTTCTTTCTTTCTTTCTTTCTTTCTTTCTTCCTTCCTTCCTTCCTTCCTTCCTTCCTTCCTTCCTTCCTTTCTCTTTCTTTCTTTCTTTTTTTTTTTTTTTTTTTTTTTTTTTTTTTTTTTTTTTAAATTTATTTTTGTTTATTTATGATAGTCATACAGAGAGAGAGAGAGGCAGAGACACAGGCAGAGGGAGAAGCAGGCTCCATGCACCGGGAGCCCGACGTGGGATTCGATCCCGGGTCTCCAGGATCACGCCCTGGGCCAAAGGCAGGCGCCAAACCGCTGCGCCACCCAGGGATCCCTCTTTCTTTCTTTCTTTCTTTCTTTCTTTCTTTCTTTCTTTCTTTCTTTCTCTCTCTCTTTCTTTCTTTCTTCTTTCTTTCTTTCTTTCTTCTTTCTTTCGTTCTTTCTTTCTTTCTTTCTTTCTTCTTCTTCTTTCTTTCTTTCTTTCTTTCTTCTTTCTTTCTTTCTTTCTTTCTTCTCTCTCTCTCTTTCTCTCTCTCTCTCTTTCTCTCTCTCTCTTTCTTTCTTTCTCTCTCTTTCTTTCTTTCTTTCTTTCTTTCTTTCTTTCTTTCTTTCTTTTTTCTTTCTTTCTTTCTTTCTTTCTTTCTTTCTTTCTTTCTTTCTTTCTTTCTTTCTTTCTTTCTTTCTTTCTTTCTTTTTCTTTCTTTCTTTCTTTCTTTCCTTCCTCCCTTCCCTTTTTTGTTTCCTGAATAGCACTCTGCTATACATACATACCACAGTTTAAGTACTCCTCTTTTTAAAGACATCTTTTGCTTCCAACTTTTGGCAATTACACATAAAGCTGCAATAAACACTCGTGAACAGGTTTTTGTGTTAACACTAGCAAAGAATGCGAGTTCCTATTGCCCCACATTCTTGCTAGCATTTAGCGTTGCCAATGTTTGCAATTTTAGTTAATCTAATACATACACACATATCTAGTCATTTTTTTAATGTGCACTTCCCTAATGACCTATGATGTGGATCATCTTTTCATAGGATTATTTGCCAACTGTATATCTTCTTTGGTGAGGCTGGTTTTCTGCTCACTTTTAACTGGGTTGTTTGTTTTCTTTTTGTTGAGTTGTAAGAGATACTTCATTCACTTTGGATAGTCATAACTCCTATTTCTTTACAATACTACAGGAACTTCAGAAGCAATACATTCATGCAATTTCTTTTTTTTAAATTTTATTTATTTATTCATAGAGATGCAGAGAGAGAGAGAGAGGCAGAGACACAGGCAGAGGGAGAAGCAGGTTCCATGCACCGGGAGCCCGACGTGGGACTCGATCCAGGGTCTCCAGGATCACGCCCTGGGCTGCAGGCGGCGCTAAACCGCTGCGCCACGGGGGCTGCCATTCATGCAATTTCTTAAAAAAAAAAAATATCTTGGCTAACCTGTTGGCCATAAATCTTCCTACCTATTAACTGCTTTTAAGTTAGAGTAACAAGTTACAGGTTATAACAAAATTAAAATGTTTATCTGTTTTTACACACTGAAATCTACTTATTTATTAATTTGCAAAATCAATTATGAATTAATTGCTTCGGAAAGCTAATTCTGACTCAGCATGTAGTTGTTTCTGTAAATATCTTACAGCCAGTTCTCAGTAATAGTGCCATATTCTAGACCAGAGGCTGAGTATGAGAATCAAAATAGCTATTACCTTTGAATTCATTCAACAAATGTTAATTAGGGACGGCTGGATGGCTGACTGTCTGCTTTTGGCTCAGGGTGTGATCTCAGGGTCAGGCTCCTTGCAGGAAGCCCGGTCCTCCCTCTGTCTATGTCTCTGTCTCTGTCTCTCTCTCTTTCTCTCTAATAAATAAAAAAATCTTTTAAAAATATATTAATTAATGGTCTTATAGGGGTTTGCCATTATGTTATATACTAATGACCCAAAGCTGAAAAAGCTATGGACACTCTCCAAGTAGAAAGATAAAACACACAAGCAATTCAGCAAAGATTTTAAAATAATAAACTGATGAATTTGTAAGAACTTTACTTAAATTTGAACTGCCCCAGGAAATCAGCATAGAATTTAGTTATATCTCTTTTAATCACTTGTTTTTAGTTGGTCAGAGAGAGCCAAAATATACCTTGCTACTACTGTCCTGTTCAAAAATCATTTTTGAGTTACCCAAGAAACCCAGACTCCCATTTACCCCAAAATGTGTGGGAGCAGGAAAAGTCTGTCATCTAGAGAGGAAGTATTTCCCAACAAGAGGGAATCCTCTTCTGTGAACTATGTATGCCTCTGTTCTGCTTGCACAGTTTTAGGGGTGCAAGCAACCATGCAAAATCCAGTTCTATGTACTGCCACTTCTGAGTAGTGTGATATGCTCAGGCTCCAAAATTATTAGACTATTAGACCCCACCATATCACACTGTAAAATGACATCTATTTTTTTTTTTAAGATTTTATTTATTTATTCATGAGAGACACAGAGAAAGAGGCAGAGACATAGGCAGAGGAAGAAGCAGGCTTCTTGTGGGGAGCCTGATATGGGACTTAACCCTGGGACCCCGGGATCATGACCTGAGCCAAAGGCAGACACTCAACCATGGAGCCACCCAGGTGCCCTGACTTCTGGGTTCTAAGGACATTCCACAAATTAGCAGTGACCTTATCACGAACCTTCATGCCTTACTTACCTGAAACCATGTCATCAACACACCACTCTCCTCCTCTTCGGGTCATTTTATTTTCTCTTCCTGCCATAATATTTAGGATAGAGCAATATCCAACAGTACCATCCTATCTCCTTGACTTGAAACTCAGGTAGCACTTAGGGTGTCAGGTCTTTTTCTTTCCAGAAGAATATTAGGCTCCTTACACAAAGATTCTCATTTCTTTGCATCCTAAAGGTATTGGAGATTTTGACTGAAGCATGTAATGAAATCATAACTCCAGGTCAATATATGCTTCTTTACAAAGAAAGGAATGGGAGGGGAGAGATGGGAGGAAGTGAAGAAAGGAAAGGAAAGGAAGAGAAGAAAAAGGAAAGCAAGGAAGAAAGAAAGGAAAAAGGGTAGGAAGGGAGGGAGGAAGGGAAGGAGGAAGGGAAGGAGGAAGGGAGGGAGGCAGGAAGGAAAGAAGGAAGGAAGCAAATGTACTGACTACAGAAGAGGGGGAAAAATGAATTCCATACATAGGAGGAGAACAAGATAGTTTAAATTATATGCTAATACTGACCTCATGATAAATGGCCATCCGTGATCTCTCCCGGGACAGTTACCTACTTACACTTAGGAAGAGCAAAATGAAATCCTCACAAGTTAAAAAAACAGTTCTCGTTTTCATATTACAGGAAATATTTAGTTTCAAAGAGCCTCAGCCTCAGTCAAGATGTGAGTTTGGGGTCTGGGACTAAAGGTCATACCTCCCACTTAGGCCTCCTTTCCTCATCATCAGTGATGAAGTAGGGACTTGCAGTACAACACACTGGTCCCCAGAAGTCTCAACACTCCCAAAAGTCACTCTACCAGCAGACTTGGCCTAAAAGAATATGCCTTCTAGACCTTGTAATGTGATCATGAAGGATAAAGAGAAAGAATAAAAAACCTGCCATTCCTTGCCATTCAACACAATCTCACCCATCACTACTTGTCTTGAATTCACTACCACTAACCTCATTGAGTCCTTTATTCCTCTTCAGACTGGTCCACAGCAAAACCTTCCAGATCAATTGCCAAATACCTCATTCTTCTATGCATGTCTCTATAATTCCCCCATTCTAATTTCTCATAGTATTTCATGAGCTCTTGAAATATATGGGGCATTATCAGAACAATCTCTAATATGCTGCTCTTTCCCTCTAAACTTTCCCTTCACATTTATGCTCTAATAAAATTCTGGTTTATGCCCAAAAACTCTGCTTCCCACCTCTGCAATGAGGGTAGTTTGTTTGTTTGTTTGTTTTGTCTTTTTTTAATCTTCCATAGTTCTACCACAGAACCTGGAGATGGAACACATGGATGCTTTGCTCCTGTTCCCACTTTTAGACCATTCTCCTTTTCTTATCCCCAACACTTCTGGCCTTGTACCAAGTATCACATAAGTATATCACACACTATTCCTCTATGCTATTATCTGACAACTGACTAGTCACACTCTATCATTTCTAATTGTTTTTAGCTTGTGACTCGTGACTACTTTCTCTAGTACTGTATCTGTGTCAGTTTTTCATTATTTCAACTTATATGCAGAATACTTAGAGGATACTTCTCATACTTTGGATTCTCAACTATTTGAATTCCTTTTCTCTTATTATCCCATCTTCAACTTACTTCAACCCTCAATCTAACAGTTATACCTGAGACATTACAGTGATAGATATATGTAATATGCCTGAAATGTCAGTAAAGCAACTCTGGGAGGATAAAAGGCTGGGTTTGTAGAGCTTTTATTTTTACCATGCACATTACTTAATCATGGCTGATTTTAAGGTATTGGTAGTTTTGTATCCAGCCTACATAATTCCTAAAAATTTAACAGTTGGCTATTACCAGCAAGTCTTAGATTATATAACACCACTAAAGCCATCTTTAATGTTAAATTAATCTATCCTAGTTCCTAATCACTTCCTCCTATCTGTCTACCTCATTCCTTTTGTATTCCAAACCCAATAAATAATCTGTTAGGATCTTCAATATATTTAGGTCATCATTATTTCCCTGTTCTCTACCCCTTAATGTACAGGGGTACATCTAATGTGTGAATGATTAGTGTTTATCTCATTTAACTGGTCAGCATTTGACATTGTCATGTGATCACTTCCTCTCTTGCTTTATAAGCTTCCTTCACTAGGCTTCCAAGAAAATACAATCTCATGGCATTTCTTTTTTCTATTATTCTGTTTCTTCTCCTCAGTCTACTTTACATATATCACCTCTTCACCTCTTCTCAATTTTGGAATGCCACAGGGATTTTCCTTGATTCTTTTCTCTATGTTTCACTTCCTTATTGAAATCATCCATTTTTAGAGATTTAGATTCTCTGTATCGGTCAAACTCTCAAAAATTTCTCTAGACTACTTATTTCTTCCCAAATTTATCCTTTTACTTTCCACTGCCTACTCAACATAATGTATAAAATATCTAAAATATATCTCAACCTTAACATGCTAAAAACTAAATTCCTGACTTCAGTTAAGACTATTGAATCTTTCTTGTGTAGGTCAAAACCCTTAATGGCATCCATGACTCCATTCATCCAATCCATCAGGAAAGCTTATCTGCTCGATCTTCAACATATTCATACTCATCCTTCTTTTCACCACTGACACTGCTTCCTCCCAGATCTGATGTACTATCATCACACTTACTTGCCTAGGGATATATATATTCATCTATTCATCTTCATGCTTTGTATAGTGCCTAATATCAATAATGCATGTTCATTGAATTAATAAACAATGAATGGAAAAGTGAGTATATATTCTTGCCCATTTGACTAAAAGGACTCATAACATTTTACTGTTATGTTTACTGTTTGACAGAAAAGTCCTCTGAAAATTCTTGAACCTAATACATTCAACTTTCTCCAGAAAATGTACTATTTTCTTGTCATTGTTTTCTTCTTGCCATTGCTTTTTCCTCTCAAATAAACCAAAGGGCAGCATTTGCATCCTTTTTGTGAAAGGGAAAATAAATTCTCTATTTCCCATAATCTTTTCATAACCTTATACCACTTACTTGGGAATTTTTAAATTCCCAAATCATTTAAAAACTTAGCTGCTTTACATCATACCTCTTGGTCTTGTCTACTCCTTGTTAAGTGTATCATTATTCTATTTGTCTCTTTTTTTGTCCTGTCAATACCTCTAAATGTTCTATTATCCATTGCCCCATATAAAATTTCATCATGGATTCCTGTCATGTATTATTTACCTCTCTTTTCTGTATTTACTTTCTTCCCTTTTGTAACATCATATTGTCATTTTCCCCATCCCAGAATTGGGATAAACTTATAAAATTTTAATAGTTAATGATACATTATGGTATTTTGCAGTCATTCAGAACATGAGACTATAAAGAGTCATATACTAATACGTGAGAGCAGGACAATGAAGAACCCAATAAAAGAACAAAGGAGAAAAAGCAGGAGCATCAGAACAGGAAACAAAAATTATCTTGATCTGACTTAGAAAACAACGAAAGCACTTGTATAAAATTCACTACTACCACATAATTCTCATCTCTAAGGACTAAGAAGTGATGAGAAGTAATTTAACAACTCTGTTAAGCATGGAAAAAGAAGTTAAATAGTACTTTATACTAGGAAAGATTTATGAAGACCATGGGTTTTCAGCAGGACCAAATGGTTTGAATGACACTCTCAGGGATCAGACACCTACAGACTGTATATAAGTCATTTTCATTGCATTTTTCCTCTATGATATTACTACATCTTCTCCTCTATTTCCCTCTATACTTTAATGGGTATTTGTCAGAAAAGACAAACTCTTGCACAGAAAATACAAGCCTTACTTATAATAAAAAAGTGGAACAGTACAAACCACACTCTTTCCATTCTAGAAAGAAAAATGATTCAATCATTCTTCAAATCATTCACCAAGGGCTCAGTTGTCCTATTTTCGCCCTCAGCATTATTCCTCTGTGTCAGTGTTTTAGTGGAAAACACACTACAGAGTATGCACTAGAGAGTCTATTAAAAGCTACTGTAGCACCCAGAGGTGTGTGGAAAATGAATTATTGACAGAGTCCTACTGGAGAGGTACCATATCTATCATCTGTTTCAGAATATTTTTTGAAGATTATATGATAGATGTTTTTTTTGTTTTTATTCATTGACATAGAGGAAGAAGAAAATTTAGATTAATATTAATTTCCATAATACAAACTACATTTCAGAAGAAGAACAAATATAACCATTTAAAATTCCATAGACAATGTCATATTAGCACAAACAATAACATTCATCAATGTTGTAAGAATGTGTTTAAACTATTTTATAATGATTTCTGTCTGGTATTTTTTTAAGTGTGCTTCCCTATACAACAAGTTTGGCATCTGTTTCCCTACCATTCTATTTTTGTTTTGCCATAATGTGCCCTTTGTGTTTTTTCTTTGCCTTGTTATCTTTAATCCTTTTAAGACTCTGTCTCTTCATTCATACATAGCACATTAAGTACTTATTAGCTGACTTATGAAAATCTTTGTAAAATGACACTATCACTGTCCCTGTCTCATTTTCCCTGGATTTTCTTTCAAACACATGGTTAGAAACCATGTATTGTCTTATTTTATTGTCTCTTTTAACAAAATTATACCTACATTTTAAGGTTTCTTTATGTATTTTGTTATATTTGACTGGAATTTTCTCTATTGGGGGTATATGTACCATTTTATTTTTAATGCCTCATCAATATTGTTACATTGTATTAACGACTGAAAGTCTGATTGGCATTTGTCAATTATTCAGCAAATATCTATTGAATGTCTAATATATCAGACAAGCAATTTGCAAACTTTTCTGATACAGAGTGAATAAGATTGATTAAATTCTTGCCTTTAGATTATTGGGGCTTGACATCAGTGGTAGATATGATAAACAAGCACAAAATCAAATGTATAAGATTAAATATTTTTGGTATACTTTGTGAAGAAAATAGAGCATTATAATAGCATAGAGACTGACTGAGGAGGAAACCATGGCCCCTTAGAAGAACAGAGCCAAGAAAATATAATGAAGCATGTTATGTAAAGTTTTTCAAGTTTGGAGGTGAATTGGTAAAAAAAAAAAATTCCCCGGTAAGTGTCATACAAATATGACAAGTTTATGGAAATACGTAAACATGACTTAACCTTTCTCAAGAAGGGTCCCAATTCTGTCCAGATGAAGTGAAGACTGGTGGAAGTAACAGGCACTGGAACCAGCAAGCATAAACTCCCAAAGCTAAGTGTGCTTGTCTTTTAAGTAAGGAAGCCAAATATTTGAACAATGAACAAGTGATTAGTGGTGATACATGAGGTTGAAGACACTATTAGAAACCAAATCACACAGCTCTTCTGGCTTTGGGAAGGTTAGATGTTTATTTAAGTGTGATTGAAAGACACTGGAGTGCTTAGGATGTGAGAACCCTATAATATAATATAATTTATGTTTAAAAAAATCTGGTTTATTGCTGTGACAATAGGCAATGGGGAAGTGAGAGAGGATGGTATTGTTGTACTCCACATGAGATAATTTAATTGCCTGTACAAGGGTTTTGGTAGTAAAGGAGGTGAAAGTTAGTCAAATACAGAATGTATGTTAAGGGTACAGTGAGTAAGATTTACATGAAGACCTGTTGCTGGATGTGAAGGAAAATACAATTTTTAATGACTCCTACATTAGTTTTGGACAATTATACTAACATTGGTGCCATTTATAGATATGGGAAAATATTTAGGATTAATAGATTTAGGAGGATATATCAAATATTATATTTCAGTTATAAAAAGTTTAGTTATAAAATGCATATTAAATACAAAAGGTCAAATAGGAGATTAAATATAAGAGTCTTGAGCTCTCAGATATGCTAACAATTATAACTTTAAATTTAGGAGGACTATCACATAGTTTTTAAAGTTACAGAACCAGATAAAGTCTGATAAGGCAGAGATAATACAGAAGAAAAGTTACCCTAGGAGTGTCTCGTTACTTATAGATCTATAGAAAGAAACTGGATAGGAAGAAAAGAAGGATAATGTGGTTGGAACCAGGATCATAAAACAGTTCAAGAAGAAGGCTGTGGTCTACAGATAGTGTAAAATAAAGTTAATTGTATGTCATTGGTGATTTTTATCAAAGCTATTTCATACAAGTTTTAAAAATCAAAGATCATTTGGAATGTATTATAGGAAAACCAGAAACTGAGAAGAAAACAAGGAGAATGGATGGATGCTGCCACTGTGTTTAAAATGAGGATAACTATAACAAGGTAATGATACAGCTGAGCAGCTATTGGAAAACCGTGGCCCATGGGCCAAATCAAGACCGCCATAGCTATTTATTTTGTAAATAAAGTATAGTATTAGAGTATAGTCATGTCCATTCATTTATATATTACATATGGCTGTTTTTCTGCTGCAATGGCAAAAGAGACCATGGGGACAAAAGAGACCATAGGGACTGCAAAGATCAAAATATTTAATATCTGACACTTTACAGGAAAAAAAATTTACTCATTTTCTCAGACAAGGACAAAATTAATAATATAAAAGAGGAAGATGATTGTTGCAGAAGATAGGTTAAAAAGAATCATATTAAATGAAATGGTTGATTTCATATATTTTCTATTCATATATATATATTTTTTCTCCACTGCCATGTATAGAAACCAAGTGTATAGGTATAGATTCAAAAAGTATGATGCATTTGGTGGTAGAAAGATGAAACAGGCCAACCTGGAGAACTTTACTTCTGGCCAAGACACAATGACAAGGATCAGATTGACTCTTCTGCTTGAAACAACCCAAAACCAGGCAAATAGCAGAAGAAAAAGATTTTCAAGATAGTGAGCTAGAAGATATCAGACAGACAACAAGGGATTGTAATACTCGTGAGATGAAAAACAAATCAAGTGAGACTTGTGGTTGCCACAACTTTCTTCTTTGAGAAAGCTTCCAGGACATGGCTTAGGAAAGGGAAATCCTGGAGCACAGAGGGTATAAACGCAAGAGTCTGGGAAGACTGGGAGTTTGCAGGACAGAGTACTGCAAAGAAAAGAGAACACAGAGTAAACTCTAGAGACTTTAATGAGTGTCTCTCAAGTATTCAAGTGAATAATGACTATTGCATATGCATGAACAAGTAACTCAAAACAGAGAAAAAAACCATCAAAAGGAATAGAGGTACCAATGCTCAGTACTCACACAGAAGTGGAAATTGTGGCTGTTCCTACCACCCAGACTGGAAGACATCATGATTCATAAAGCGGTGTGTAGACAATTGAAGGTCCTGGGGCAGTAGTGGGGCAAGACTAGACTAAAAAACTCTTTGGACCTATGTAACAAATCTTAAAATCAAGACCTGAAAGGATCAAACTGTTTCCAAATAACTATATTCTAAAACAAAGTTCAAAACTATAAGAATATAAAAGTATCCATCACTCAACAAAGAAAAATTACAATGTCTAGCATCCGATAACAAATTATTGAAGCAGAGGGACCTCTGGATGGCTCAGCGGTTAAGCATCTGCCTTTGGCTCAGGTCGTGATCCTGGGTTCTGGGATCAAGTCCCACATTGGGCTCCTTGTGGGGAACCTGCTTCTCCCTCTGCCTGTCTCTCTGCCTCTCTCTCTGTGTGTGTCTCTCTGCAGAGACACAGGCAGAGGGAGAAGCAGGCTCCATGCAGGGAGGCAACATGGGACTCAATCCCAGGTCCCCAGGATCATACCCTGGGCCAAAGGCAGCACTAAACCACTGAGCCACCCAGGCTGCCCTAAATAAACAAATTATCGAAGCAGCAAAGAAGCAAGATATTAGCATACATAATGAAGAGATAAATCAATCAAAATCAACTGAGAACTGATATAGTGCTAGAATTAGCACAGAGGGACATAAAAACAGACGAAAAACACTTATAACTGTATTCCATGGAGGAAGACAAAAAAATTATTCAAATTAGTCTTCCAGAAATGAAAACCACAATGGCTGTGATTAAAGGAAGAGAACAAAAAATCCACTAGACAGGATCAACAGATTAGATATGATAGAACATGAGTCACCATCCAAAACAAAATCACTGGAGAAAATCACAGACAAAAGACAACTGTAAAAAATACAAAGCATTAGTGAACTATAGCACAACAACCTGTATAATTAGAGTCCTTAAAGGATAGGAGAAAGAGAGAAAACAAACAAACAAACAAACAAACAAAAAGTAGAAACAGTGACTAGATACTTTCCTGGCTGTGTTAACAGTCGAAAATGACTCAGTATAATTTATTATACTAACAAAATAAACAGGAAAAATGTGAGATAATCCAAGTATAGTGAAAAAAATTTGATAAAATCCAGTATCTATTACTGATTAAAAATAAAAATTCTCAGAGAACTAAGTATCAAAGAAAACATCCTTGACATAATACAGTGCTTCTTTGAAAAAGCTGCAGTTATCATCATAGTTAATTTTGAAAGAATAAATGCTTAACTTTCATTAGAAACAAGACAAATTTATTCATTCTCTCCACTTCTATTTAACATTGCCCTGGATATCTAATCCAGTAAAATAAGGCAAGATGATAAAATAAAGTTTTACAAAAGAGGTAAATATATCATTATTTAAAGATAAAAAGATATAAAGATGTGATTTTCTCTGTAGAAAATTTGATGCGATTTTCTATTTTAAAAGTTGCTAGAACTGTACTGTGAAAACTAAACCACTGGTGAAAGAAATTGAAGATGACACAAAGAAACAGAAAGACACTCCATGTTCATAAATTGGAAGAAGAAATATTGTTAAAATGTCTATATTCCCCAAATCAATCTATTGATTTAATGCAATCCCTATCAAAATACCACCAGCAACTTTCAGAGCTAAAACAAACAATCCTAAAATTTGTATGGAACCACACCTGAATAGCCTAAACAATCTTGAAAAAGAAAAGCAAAACTGGAGGTACCACAAGTCCAGACTTCAAGTTATATTACAAAGCTGTAGTGACCAAGACAGTATGGTTCTGGCACAAAAACAGACACATAAATCAATGGAACAGAAAACCCAGAACTGAACCCACAACTCTATCGTCAATTAATCTTTGACAAATCAGAAAAGAATATCCAATGGGAAAAAGACAACCTCTTCTACAAATAGTGTTGGGAAAACTGGACAGCAACATGCAAAAGAATGCAACTGGACCACTTTCTGACATCATACATAAAAATAAATTCAAAATGGATGAAACACCTAAGTGTGATATAGGAAACCATTAAAATCCTAAAGGAGAACACAGGCAGTAACCCCTTTGACGTGGGCCATAACAATTTCTTACTAGATATGTCTACTGGGTGACGGGCACTGAGGGGGGCACTTGATGGGATGAACACTGGGTGTTATGTTATATGTTGGCAAATTGAACTCCAATAATAATAATAAAAAAAAGAGAGAGATGTCTCCTGAGGCAAGGGAAACAAAAGCAAAAGGAAACTATTAGGATAAAAGCTGCACAGCGAAGGAAGCAATCAACAAGACTAGAACACAACCTATGGAATAGGAGAAGATATCTGTAAATGACATATCTGATAAAGGGTTAGTATCCAAAATATATAAAGAACTTATAAAACTCAATACCTAAAAAGATCAGTTAAAAAATGGGCAGAAGACACGAACAGACATTTCTCCAAATAAGTCATACAAATGGTTAACAAACACATGAAAATATACTGAACATCACTCATCAGGGAAATACAAATCAAAACCACAATAAGATACCACCTTACACCAGTTGCAATAGCTAAAATTAACAACACAGGAAACAACAGGTGTTGGTGAGGATGCAGAGAAAGGGGAACCATCTTACACTGTTTTGTGGGAATACAAATTGGTGCAACCACTCTGGAAAACAGTATGGAGGTTCTTCAAAAAGTTAAAAATAGAACTACCCCATTATACACAGACACACACACAGAATATTACACAGCCATCCGAAAGAATGAAATTTTATCATTTGCAACGTCATGGATAAAGCTAGAGAGTTTATGCTAAGCGAAATAAGTCAGTCGGAGAAAGACAAATACCGTATGATTTCATTCATATGTGGAATTTAAGAAACAAAACATATGAACATGGGGAGAGGAAAAAAGAGAGGCAAACCAAGAAACAGACTCTTAACTATAAAAACAAACTCATGGTTATCAGAGGGGAGGGGAGTGGGTGGATGGGTTGAAAAAATAATGGTGCATTCATGATGAGCACTGAATATTCTATGGAAGCACTAAATCAGTAAATTCTACACTTGAAACTAATATTACACAGTATGTTAACTAACTAGCATTTAAATAAAAACTTGGAAAAAAATAAAAATTAAAAAATAAAATGTTACTAGAACTAAAAATGAGTTTAACAAAGCAGTAAAATGTGAAATCAATATACTAAAATCAAGTGCATTTCTATATGCTAACAAACAAATGAAAATAGAAATTAACCTAACGATATCATTTAAAATAGCATCAAAGAAATTAAATTCTTAGAGATAAAACTGATAAAATATGTGAAAGAACCATATACTGAAACCTAAAAAATACTGCTAAGAGAACTTAAAGAAGACCCAAATCGGGAGAGGCATATACGGTGTGGATGGTTGCAGCAGAGCATGATGTTAAATGAGCTCAATTTATAGAAAGTCAAAATCAGAGCAGGGAAGCGTTATATATGAACTGGGGGGCAGAGCATGTATTGGTGATAACTGAATACTGACTATAACTGTATGTAACTGGATAGAGTGGAAAGGAAGAAATCATCCCCAAATGTGGCATGGTCAAGAATATAAGAAAGAAGACAGAGTGTTGGAGGGATCATCTACTATATCTAGATTTTTATAAGAATGATAATTAGGAAGAGTGAAGATGACAGCGATCCAATTTTTTTGAATGATCAAAGAATGAAGGGCACAATTGGATCTTTAGGTGACATTAAGAGGAAGGAAAAAGTATGAAACCTGACTACATATGCCTCAAAAGTGGTGGAAATTTAAAAGACAGGAAATAAGACATTTGATGGAAAGGGCAGTAGGGAAGATCCTTACTCATTTACACATGCTAGAGATACGTGAGGTGTGGAAAGGAGAATGGCCTCCATTTGCAAAAGTCGCAGGGATAACTACCTAAGATCCTGGTTGTATTTATAGCAAGAAGATGGGAAGATCCACAGAAAAGTAAATAATACCCAGTAAAGTTATGATTTGGATTCTCTTTATATTCTGTCTATAAATCTCAATAACATTGTTCACTGAATGAAATAAAAGGATATCAAAATGCAAGTACTGCCTAAGACAAAGTAAGTACTTACTAAGTGTCCTTCTCTACTCCCAACCTTGCTCTTTATTATTTATTTAATTCTACATTTCTTCTCTTCTCAGTTAATTCTGCCTGGGGAAAAAAAGCTCACAAAACATTAATGATATAACTATCTCTCTTTCCAAGATTTTAACCATGGTACTGTATCCAAATAGTTGCTATCCAATAACAAAATCTTAGTGCTACTTTCATTTTCTCAAAGTATGTCTCCCATCAAATTCAAAGATACCAAGTTCTACTTCACCAAAATAACTCCATAATGCTGTTTAATTGCATTAATAATTAATTCACAGTATTGTTTATATTCATATAAATTAATCACCTAGAATCTGGCTGCTGAAACTTCTAGCATGATTTTATTTCACACTGAATCTGGCTGCTGAAACCATTAGCATGGTTTTATTTCTCACTTTGAGAAATCAACATGTAACATAGTTACCACCATCTAACTTATGTTCTTTACATGAGGTACTTATTCTTATTTCTTAAAGTCTGGGTGGTAATTTACTTATATTTTAATATGCATGTTTGAAGAATGACATTTAATCTCAGCTACATTTTTAGTGTCATTATGAATGGCATAGCAAAGTGATCTCTTTTATTTTCCTTTATAATTTTATAAAATGGAAACGGAGTTAACGATAAAACAAAACAACCTTTAAATTCAAAGTCTAATTCAAATTCTAGCCGAATTACACTGAATAAATTACTTTTTAAAATATAAATATGAAAAAAAAATAGCTCTTACTTTGTAGAGTTGTTGAGAAATTTAAATGACATGAAATCTGTCAGTCTAATGCATAATTAGGCATTCAATAGTCTTAACTTGTTTTTTTTCTGCCAAAACAAAGAATTTCTACAAATCTGGGTCTGTGACCTATGTGAGATATAATGGTAATACTGAAATACCTTATATTCCAATCTTGTTGAAAGAAGTAAGGTATACATATACAAAAACTATTCACAAATGATGTTAATGTCTCTCTTCGTATGGACTACAGTTGTGGAAGCAGTGCTTTATAAAACACATTGAATGTAAGCAGATTAGAGAAAATCCTTCAACAGAGAATAAAGCAGTATGATACCATTAACTCAAATATTATCTGGTGGAATTGTCCTGGAAAACATCTTACCATCTTTATGAATTTCTGTGGACAGTTTTAAATCTACTAAGTAGTATACAGCTGACAGGGAGAGTCATAAGCATCTATAAGTATAATCAGAAAATCACTTCTGCTGTCAATCAACAACACTGATCATCTCATCCTTTGAATTGTATTGTATGTGCAGATATTTCACTGGTAGATATACAAAGAAGAATTTTAAAAGTAAAATATATCTACACAGAAAAACTACTGGTCAATCCAAAATTATTTTCTGGTGTGGGTAACTGGAATGATTATGGTGATAATACCTCTGATAGAGAATATCAGAGAAAAAGGTACTGTATAGGGAGAGATGATGAATTCTGATGTGTTGATTCTGAGGTCCCTTATAGGCAACAAAACAGCTGTCTAGGAGAAGTTATTGACAACTTTGCTTTGTACATTTACACATGTTTAAGTATTAGCCACCCCCTCCCCGGGCAAAAAAAAAAAAAAAAAAAAGTAATAGAATCTTCAGGAATTCATTAATCCATCACTTTTCCAGGACACATAAATTTTTTTAAAGATTTTATTTATTTATTCATGATAGACACACAGAGAGAGGCAGAGACATAAGGAGGGGGAGAAGCAGCCTCCCCATGGGGAACCTGACACAGGACTGGATCCCAAGACCACAGAATCACGACCTGAGCTGAAGGCAGATGCTCAACCACTGAGCCACCGAGGTGTCCTAGGATATACAATTTTTATTTAATATAAACCTCATATTTTTCTTAAGTAAAATACATTTTTGGTTTTGCAGTTCCAGTCTATTGATCAATTTATCTTTTTTACATCACATTGCTTGTATTCTTTTAACTCTAAAATATGATTTAAAATTTGTATTATGAGGTAGGGCTCTTCCTCTAATTACATTCCTGAACTTCCTTTTACATTCTGCTTTTTTCCTCATAAAAAAAAAAAAATTTGGAAAGTTGTTGACAAGTTCAAGAACAGATGTTAGAATACTGATTTTGTATGTAATAGAGCTATAAATTTAATTATGGAAAACTTTTAGTTTTCTCTTCCAGAAACAAATCTTTTCTCTTTATCCAAACTTAAAATTTCCTCACACTAAAATATATATATATTTTTATGTGGCAAGTACTATTAATTTTATTGCTATATACACACACATACACTTTTTCTATTGAGGGGACCTGAAAAATGATATATTTTATTAAGATGTGATAGAGAACTATTAATAATTTTAAATATATATTTTTTTTCATTTTCTAGGCACTTCATAGTCTCATGAATACTCCTAGCCTTTAGCAGAATCCTTAGTCACTGCCATATTCTAAAAGCATGGTTTGCAAGTTAAAAAAGAACCTCGACACTTCCTGTGATGTTAGAAATGAGGTATGGGAAAAAATTCGGAAGTTATAATAGGATGAGCAAAACTTAGGAAAAATAAACAAAAACCAGAGTGATTAAAAATATTTTTGAGGAGGTGGCACTGGACAGAATAATAAAAGTTTAATTTTTCATGAATAAAAAAGCCATTATATAGGGAAGAAGAACAAGATATGATAACTTAATTATGGATAATTATGGCAAAGTGCTAGAGAAGGCAGAAGGAGAGGGTATAGCCTTTCAGAAGGAACACGAAAAGCAATAGAAGGACAAAAGAGATAGCAGTGTTTACAGATAAATTTGTAGGTGTTGCAGAAATATGAAAAAGTTTTTGACTGATGGCTGCTTTTTCTTCGTGCAAGAGGAGTTGTAGCTGGTATTTTTTTTTTAACTAAATTAACATTTCTCTTCTCTCTTAGAATACTGATTTTTATGAGGCTGGATTTATATTAGACTCTACCTTGGTAACTTCAATAACAATACAATGCAATATTGTGTTTTCAGGATTCTTTTTTTTAAAAAACAGGCTTTAAAAGTCTTGAACAAGTACTAGCATTAAAATGATTTGAGCAGTTTGATTTTTAAGGTAGCTAAACGTCAATGGAATTGGAAAGTTTGTCACTCCCATTTATATTCCATCGACTCTTAGACAATTTGTCAATGTCAGAATTTGTGCACTGTATTCACAGTTGTCTCTGTGCCATTATGCTTTTAAAGATTACATTATGTTACAGTGTATTCATTCCCTCAAGCAAGAAATGGAATGGCTTCCTATAGGTAAAAATATTTATTTTTACATTCAAACTGATCATGTCTATCTTCTATCCTTGCCTTTTACTGGTTTTCAATTGTATATGTGGTGTTAAGGAATGAATCACAATTTGAGGCTTCTATATAAAAATAGAATGTGGGTGCAAGTAGAGTTTGCTGAAACTTCATTGTTAAGTGAGTGCTGATATTTGACAGTATTTTATTCCTTTTACACTGATTGTTGATGGCCATGAGAGCAGCTTATCCTCAAAAACAAAACAAAACAAAACAAACAAAACAAAAAACCAGCAGACCATTTCTCAGGTGAAAAGAAAAAAAAAGGACAAAAAATAATCATTCTTTCAGGCACATTTGAACAATATAGGTACCATAATGTAGGGAATGAGACAAATAAAATTCATGGTCTCAAAAAATATGGAGCCAGTCTCACATAATCTCTTTACTTTCCAGTCTTTCACACTGCTATGCTGTTTCATAAGTGTTTAGCTAGCAAGAGGTAATCCAGGAATGGAACTATTCTGCATGCTTAGAAATCTCGATTTCGAGGGGAGAAGTCACAGTTTCCTATCCACTTATTCATTCATTTATTTCCCTCTTGATAATAATAAGTAACCCTAGTGACCAGATTGGGATCCTTAAGCCTTTCTGACTAAAAAGAATGAGGGCTCCTTAGATAATGACTAATGTCAAGGAAAGATCTAGAAATTTTTAAGATTGGTTATCGTGTACATTAAGATGGTATCTTTAAATTCTAAAAATAAATAAATAAATAAATAAATAAATAAATAAATAAATAAAATAAATTATAATCAATATCCCTAACATACTTACTACTGGAGTCTTACCCCAAGAGCCTCACACTAAAATACAAAAAACTGTGAAAAATGCATCAAGTTCTGTTAGTTAGTGTTAAAACAGACCTACCATAGCAAAAGTTAAATAACTAAGTAGAAATAAAAACTGCTCTGTTTGAAATGTCCTCAAGGATTCCAGGGATTTGATGGAAAACTCTGATGAGAGCAAATTGAAGTTTCTTTGTTTCTCCTTTAGGCACAGGAAAGCACTAAAGTTAAAGAAAAAACCCAAAAGCTTCATATTGCCTTCCTGGGCATTCTCTGCAACAGGCCTATGCACACAGGTTATCAAGCAGAGGTAAACAGCATTCCTTCTTTCCATTCTTTCTTATTTTGTTGCCCAGAAAAGGAACGATGTAATAGAACTTCCCAGTACCAGATCCCTACAGGGAGGGCCATTCTCAGCTCTTTTGCTCTCACAATCTATGGTTCCCCTGTGCTCTGCACATTCTTCTTTTCTTATTTCTCAAATATGGTGTAGAAATTTTCATCTCCATATCCTGGGATGCCTTCCTGTCTTCTCTGTATCTCCTCACAGCTCCAGTGCTTTTGTAGGACTCAAACCCTGCATGATCTAACTGGATGCTCTCTTCTTCCCTTCTCTTTTCTCTTGTAACTATTCTCTCTTCTTCTTTCCCTTTTCTGTTCTGTCTTCCTTATTTTCTCTTTTCTTCATCGCCTTCTTTCTCCTTTCTTCTCTATTAGCTTACTCATTAGGCACAAGACCTAGCAAAGGCAGACCTAGATGCCTCTTTTCAATGCCCATATGAGAGACAATAGCTTCTGTGGTCCTAAGGTCAGTTTAAAAAATAATAATAATTTAACTGATACAACCTTTCTATCTGAACCAGGCCATAAAATAATTGCCAAACCACTGAGTTAGATATCAATATCTGGCCCATTTTTCAATGGCCCAGGAGTGGAGCACTATTATGCATTTATGAATGGTGAGATAATGCAATGGTGCAGCAGTCTGCTTAGAGCTAGAGTTGAGGCAGATGACCATGCACATATACACGGGGCTATCGGTACACACTTTCACTAGACATGAACAATGAGTACTGTTTTCAATATGTATCTTAAATATATTTTCAGAATTTCTCCTTTGCCTTTAAGTTTACAAACTTCCAATTAAACTAATTTTATGATGTCAGTTTGTCAAGTGGATTTATTTACTGCTTTAATCCAAAACAGATATAGTGTCTCCATTACATGTATTTCCCGTGAGAGTTCTATATTTGCTATGTTATGCATGAGAAATGTTTCCCTTTTCTGAAATCAGAAAAAAAATCCAACTTTATTTTCCACTAGTTTTGTCAGTTCATCTCTTTCACTTAAATTATTAATCAATCTGTAATGTATTTTAAAATATACTATGTAATTAGCTACCTTTTTACATACCAAAAACACTTACAAGTCCTAATGCCATTTATTTAATAAGTGTTCTTTCTGATGTAGCTAATAATGTACATTGCTTATAAATAAAATTTGGATATATAAAATTGTGACTGTTTCTGGGCTATCTAATCAGAGTCATCAATCTATCAATTGAGTTTTGTGCAAAAGAAAAAAATTATTTTAATTATTGAACATTTATGGTATGTTTAATACCAATTTGGGCAAGTTCCTTCTTATATCAGCTTTCTATTTTTATGTCCCAAATTACCACAAACATAGCAGTTTAATTATTTATCTCAGGATTCTGTGGGACCTATGTTTAGGCATGGCTTACACAGGTCCTCTGCTGAGGGATCCACAAAGCTGAAACCAAGCTTTTGCCTAGGCTGCATTCCCATCTGGAGGCTGGACTAAGGAAAAACTCATTTCCAAGCTTGTTTGTTTGTTTGTTTGTTTGTTTGTTTGTTTGTTTTTCAAGTTAACAGAAGAATCTATAGCTTCAGAACTCTCTCTTGAGGAGAGGCTCAGAAGTCTCAGAAGTCCCTTTTTTAAGGCCACACCTAATTAGTTCATCCAAGCCCATCCAAGGTAATCTTGAATAACTCAAAGTCAACTGGTAAATAATCTAATCATAGGAGTAAAATCATATATTCACCACTCAAGGATAAGGAATTATACAGGAGGAGTATATCAAGGGCTAGAAGTCTTAGGTGTCATTTTAGAATTCTGATCTATCCCATATATCATCTTTTATTCACTCAAAAATATGTATTTATAGACTATTATGTTGAAGGTAACTATGGTAAGACATAATCCTTATCCTTACAGAGATTTTACAGCCTAATCTTATTTAAGATATTTTGAGCTAGTCTTTCCATTTTTACTCCCAAATGAATCTTAGAGTTCTTTTGTAAGTTCTTGATGACATTTTGATTTTCATTTCAATCATACCTATTGATTTAGACAAAGTTTATGGTTTACAAGTCTTGTCACACAGAAATACAGTTTTGTCTTACTGTTATAAAGTTGTTCCTATTTTCTTCTACATCTATTTAATCAAAACTTTGAAGAGGGACACATGTAAAGTCTAAATACATGGGATATTTACTAGTTTTCTGTAGCTGTTGTTACAAATAACCACAAATCTGTTGGTAAACAATAGAACATGTATTGTTTCCAAAGTTCTTGAGACCAGAAGTCCAAAACCAGTTTTACCAGGCTAAAATCAAGGTGTTGGTAGGACCACACCACCACCAAAGGCTCTAATATCTGAGATTCTGTCCTTTGCCTTTTATAGCCTAGTGGCTGCTGGCATTTCTTGGTCACGTCACTCCAATTCCTGTTTCTAATTTCACAATACTTTTATTCTTTGTGTGTAAATCTTGTCCCTTTTATTCTATATAAAATCTCCCTTTGCCACTCTTATAATATCACTGTGTTACATTTAGGAAATATCCACTTATCCAGAATAATCTCTCTCATTTCAAGGTACTTAATTACATTTGTAAAAATCGTTTTTTTCTTTTAAGGCAATACAAACTGCTTCCATGATTAGGACCTGATATAGGAGTGGCCATTATTCAGCCTATTACATAAAATCTACTCATACCAACACAAAAGGAAAGACTAATTATAATTTGCTTGATGCTGGCATATAATTTTTCTAAATACTGCCTCAGGATCAATTAATTGTGTTTAATCAAACACATCAATTTACCTAGATGCCCAGCAGAAACCCAAATACAATTGTACTACAGTAATCCTTTAGCAACATAGAGAACAGGAAAGGACACTTAAAACTATTTAAAAAGATGGAAAGCAGGTAAATTTATTTTTTTGAAGATTTTATTTATTTATTCATGAGAGATAGGGAGAGGCAGAGACATGGGCAGAAGGAAAAGCAGGCTCCCCCGGGGGGAGCTTGATGCAGAACTCAATCCCAGGACCCCAGAATCATGACCTAAGCCAAAGGCAAATGCTCAACCACTGAGCCATCCAGGCATCCCAGAAAGCAGATAAATTTAAACTGGCCTAGTAGACCACAGAAAACTAAGACAGAAAATATAAACTTCAAGCTGGCAATAAGAGAAAACTGTTTGTAAATGACATTGAAAAACACAGTAAAGCCAAAACCTGGTGAAAATAAAGGTGGATACCTGCATGTCTAAAAACAATAATTAAGATTGAAAATGTAAGTGATAAGATCTCATGCTCCCTCATCCACCCAGACCTATGACTAAAGTTCTATTCCCTGGAAAGGTTCAATTATAGTTTCAACTAAACTCTGGGTCTTTAGGAACAGCTGAGTTCAGAGACCATAGAGAAAACACAAAATCAGCTACAAGTTACCAACTTCCATAAAGACAGCAGGCAGGCCTATGACCCTAGACATCAGAATAGAAGATTTAAGATTTATTTATGGAGAAAGTACCCACAAGAGTAAAAACAAAATTTAATATGAAGATTTACAAGTATACAAAGGTCACCAGAAAAAGCCACTAATATATGATGAAGATCAAGAAAAAGAGAAAACAGGGACATAAAAGAAGCAGTGTAAAGAAAGAGTGACAAAAGACCTCAAACAGAACAAAAATCAAAGTGCATGAGACCTAGAAAAAGATACTGCAATCCGTAAATAGCAAAATACCATAAAAATGATCATTCATGCAACTTGTAACTCTTAATAAATTCATAACTCAACAAAAGAAATGGAAGTTAGAGTTGAGGTAGCCATCCAAAGGGCAAACATTAAAAATAAAAGAAACGAAATAACAAAGTAACAAAACTCTTGTCACAGTCTTGATACTGCATCATGTGAGTAGGAGGAATTCTAAAAATTGGTGACAACAGAAGTGGCAGCAAGTATATTAAGGACACACCCAGACCCACACATATTCAAGAGCCAATAGGCAGTGTACCTATCAAATATGAGAAAAAACTCTAGAAAGTCACATTATTTAGAGATGTCATAAAATTCAAGACTAATATTTAGAACTAAAGGTCTCTGCGGACTTTTAAAAAGTCGTATGTAGTATAGAGGATGGCACTGGACCACCAAACAGTAACACTGACACCTAGAAAAAAACGTAACCAGGCTTCCGAAACTGAGAAAAAAAGAGTCCAATCAAGAATTCTACAGAAAAACAAAATGAAGATAAATTAATCACTGTCACACATGCTTTCCATGTAGTGTTCTTCAAGAAACTACTGGAATAGTTTTTTTCCATCAGAATGAGTCAGCAAAGATGTGGAGCCTAAATATCAGAATCTAGGAAAAGGAGAGAAACAATGGGAATCATCATGACAAAAGGGAAGGGAGATTCCAGGAAGATAATGCTTCCTTTATCAGAGATGAAGTTACCTTTTCAGAGATCAGGAAACAGAAGAGAGTTCTGATGTCTCTAAGAATAGAATAGTGATGATCCACTTGGTCTATTAAGACCATATTAAGAAGATTTTAACTCTTAGCATGAAGTTTGAATACAAGATGTTGATAAGCACCTAGAAATTAAATGGGTGACTACTTCAGAGACAACAAGTATTCTTTTTTTTTATAAAAGTATTTATATCAAAAATGGTTAATTATAGTATTCTACATGATTCATTTCTGAATAATAATATTTTTATAATTCCTGTAACATAAACAGAAAATATTGAATCATCTAAAATTTAAAATATATTTATACTGGTAGTTGGGAGAGGAGCATGCATCTGAGTGTGTGAGAGTGTATGTGAAAGAAGGAAAAGAAAATAAGAAATACAGCTATGGGATGCCTGAGTAGCTCAGAGGTTGAGCATCTGCCTTCAGCTCAGGGCATGATCCCGCCATCCAGGATTGAGTCCCATACCGGGCTCCCTGCATGGAGCCTGCTTCTCCCTCTGTCTCTGTCTCTGCCTCTCTCTCTCTGTGTCTCAAATAAATAAATAAATAAATAAATAAATAAATAAATAAATATCTTAAAAAAGATGTACAGCTATAAGAGATCAAAACACTAATGATTTATTTATTTAGAAAGTCATTTGGTAATATCTAACATACTTAAAAATTAACATGATCAGCTTTTATTTATAAACATAGAGGTGTTTACCAAAATAAGTTATTTCACAATTTGAAAGTGTAAAGTAGGTTTTTAGGGGGAGAAGGCAGATGAAACAGTATCCCTAGTTTTTATAATGATTTTTATGGGAATACTGACTTCTTAAAATGTATACTTATATGCATAATTTTAAAATGCTTTATTGCATCCATTCATTTTATCTCTCAGTGCCTCTATCATGGATGTTTTTTCCTTAACTCTACAGTCATTGTGATTGTGGTTTCTGTGGTTTTTCTCATCAGTCCCTCTCTACTTATAATTATTTTCTGCTTTCTCTGAATTAACCTAAATTACATATTTGTCAAAATTAATGCCCCATTATGAATGTTTTACCAAGTGTGTGAGTGTATGTGTATGTGCAGCCACTCATTCATACATTCATTCATTTATTCTTTAAAACAAACATTTATCAATTGTCTATTATGAATTAAATACAGTGCCAAATATTCTGGCCTTGAAAGCCAGTAATAAAATTACTTTAACTTACATTTTTTTCCCTCTTTGAATTTCTGATATATGCTCACCCTAATATAGGACTGGATGTTCTAATGTTTTCCTTTATTTTTTTTTTAAAGGCACACATCTCAATTACTCAATATTCTCAATTTCTCCAGAGATTTAAACATTATTTCTCAAGTAATCCCAGAGTATTTTATATAGCATAGATTGGATTAATCTTAAATGCCTTTTAATTCACTATGAAAACAAAGCAAGTGGGACACCTGTATGGCTCAGTGGTTGAACATCTGCCTTTGGCTCAGGGCATGATCCCAGAGTCTAGGGATAGAGTCCCACATGGGGATCCACGAGGGGAGGGGGGAGCGGCTGCCTCTCCCTCTATCTGTGTCTCTGCCTCTCTCTCTATGTGTCTCATGAACAAATAAATAAAATCTTAAAAAAAAAGAAAGCATGTTAGACATACATAAAAAAACTACAATTATGATGATGATGATTATCAAAAGCCTGTGTTCTTTAACAGTAATCCTAGAGATAACAAGTATTAAAATTTGGAGATATGGATATTTGGATATAGGACTTCCAAAGTCTTAAAACTTGGTTGTTCTTTTCCCAGATATGTGCCCACATATGTGCTGTTTATATATTATCATTTCTTTTTTTTTAAGGATTTTATTTATTTATTCATGAGAGACAGAGAGTGTCAGAGAGAGAGAGAGAGAAAGAGAGGCAGAGACACAGGCAGAGGGAGAAGCAGGCTCCATGCAGGGAGCCTGATGTGGGATTTGATCCTGGGACTCCAGGATCACACCCTAAGCCAAAGGCAGGCACTAAACCGCTGAGCCACCAGGCATCCCCTTATATTATCATTTCTAAACAAATACAAGTCATATATTTGACTTACTGAACCCAAAAACCAAACTAAGTTAGAATTAAAAACAGGAGTATATAGTAAGTTTGGATAATTGTATCTACATATTCAACATATAGGTTGACTCCTATACAGAGGCATAGAAAATGCCTGCCTAATTATTTGATTTCAAGAGTAAATTTAAGGATTTTAACTTTTAACTTTGAGAATCCCCACTGAGAAGTATATTATCTGCATTCGATAATCCCTATATGTGTTTTCCTTGGATTACGGTTCTGGTAATGTCTAAAATCAAATAACTACAACAAAAATAAAGCTTTAGGCTTTATTATTTATTTATATCTTAAAATAAATGAACTTATTAGATACATTTCTTCATAAATCGATAGGGTAAAACATAGTTGGTAATGAGAAGGGAAGAATACTAACACCTACTTTCTACTAGGAACTTTATACACAATTTATGTAATTTAAAAAATATTTCTGTGACATCTATTTTATTTCCATTTTTAGAGATGAGTAAAACTTAGTGATTTGCTCAAAGTCATAATAAAGAATTGAGGAACTAGATTTAAGGCTTCAAATGCCAAAGCCCATACTTTTTTACAGCTACTCCATACATATGAATAAAATGAACACAAAGTCTATATACAATAGAATCTTCATTTTTTTTCCTTAATGTGTTCTTTCCTGTTGATTCACAGAGTATTTGTGAATAATGGAGTGGTAACACAAAGGCCAAAGCAGGCACTGTGGATATCAAAGAGCAAGTTTACCTAATTTATCATTGCTTATAGTCCAATATGGGAGCTATTTATAACTGTATATTTACAGATACGCGTATACAGCGCCAGACAATTACAGATTATTATTTTTTTCAATAATTATTTATTACAATATGGAAAACATTCATTAATGAAGAATGTCTCCCCCCAAAAAAGGAAGAGGGCCTTGGATTCTTTATAGGCAAGTAAGCAAGGAAACCAGTGGCAATTCTTATGGGAGTTAAGAGGAGTAATGGAGAGGAGTAATGATTAGAGCAGGGTAGTCCTTTCCTGTTAGCATTTTCTTTGGAAGACAACGGGGAAATACTGGGAAACAAAAATCTGTTTCCTAGAACATGGGATGCTTGGCTAAATTCAACACTTCATACAAAACCACAGACACACAGAGATATAATAGATAACCTCTTTAACATTTAAAGTATTTAACAAAGATAATCTGATTTTCCCTATTTAGAATCTTACTCTTTTGTTGTTTTAATATAACTTTATGAACATACTTCTTTTACGAGAGCTCTAGAGAAAACTGAAGAGGTAGAAATGTGGCAGTGGCAGCTGTGTTGATAATATGGTACAAGTTGTGTCAACGACAGTACATTTTCAAGAGATCTATTTGCATAAAATACAAGTGTTTTCAGGAGGCCCTTGGTGCTGAGAATTTCTGTTTTTTTTGTTTTGTTTTGTTTTGTTGTCAAGTATTCTGTGCTTATCTCAACTGTTTTTCTAATATTCTGATGAGCTTTTCAGTTGACTAAGGAAGTGATTTCTCATCCTTGTTTTCATTGCCTGTTCCATCCCTAACCACTGTAATCTATGACAGGTGATATGTACTCTGGTACATCTTGCACCGAGACTGAAAGGGAACAAGTACTTAACAACAAAAATAATTTATAAAGTTACAGAGTAACTTGATTTCTTTCTTTCTTTCTTTCTTTCTTTCTTTCTTTCTTTCTTTCTTTCTTTCTTTCTTTTTCTTTCTTTCCTTCCTTCCTTCCTTCCTTCCTTCCTTCCTTCCTTCCTTCCTTCCTTCCTTCCTTCTTTCTTTTTCTTTCTTTCTTTCTTTCTTTCTTTCTTTCTTTCTTTCTTTCTTTCTTTCTTTCTTTCTTCCTTCCTTCCTTCCTTCCTTCCTTCCTTCCTTCCTTCCTTCCTTTCTTTCTTTCTTTTTTTTTTTTTCTTTTGCATAGAATGTTAGTTTTCTGAACTAAAACCAGTTTTCCCCATCCTCAGTCTGGACACTGAGAACTGAAGTCACACCTTTCCTTCTATATTAACAGGACTTTGCTATTCCTCTGTCATCAGTAACATGACTTCATGTTAAGTTCTAGGGCCCAAAGTTCTAGGGCTTTGTTGTCCAGAAAAATTACTTGATTGCTCATTACAGGAACTATCTGAAAGATCCATCAATTATTTAATTGAAAATAACAATAGTTTGTATCCTAAGATTCTTTAAATCCCTCAC
Organism: Canis lupus baileyi; assembly: GCF_048164855.1. NCBI lineage: Eukaryota > Metazoa > Chordata > Mammalia > Carnivora > Canidae > Canis > Canis lupus. The sequence continues at coordinate 79,739,158 of NC_132839.1, forward strand.
CTGAAAATCTTTGCCTTGCTGTTTCCATAAATCCTAAACTACTATATTGTGATTCTTACCCAGTCCTACTCAAGCTCTTGCACTGAAAGGTTTGCCATAAGCCAAATTTCCAATTCCCAGTGAATTCTGACTTTAACTTCTCCCCCTTAAGATACTGCCAAAGCTTTGCAAGGTCTCACTCTGCCTTACAATAATAACTCAGCTGTGTTTTGTCTACAGGTTGTATTGGTGATATTTGGGAAGGTAGCTTTTGACTATCTGAATGTGCACACTAACACTGTTGGAAAAAAGTAAGTTAGGCATAAGAACTCACATGGAATATTTTATTTATTTATTATTTATTTATTTATTTATTTATTTATTTATTTATTTTTAAAGATTTTATTCATTCATGAGAGAGAGAGAGGGAGGGAGAGATAGAGAGAGAGAGAGGGAGAGAGAAAGAGAGAGGGAGAAGCAGGCTCCACACAGGGAGCCCAATATGGGACTCGATCCCAGGACTCCAATATCACGCCCTCGGCCAAAGGCAGGCGCTAAACTGCTGAGCCACCCAGGGATCCCCGGAATATTTTGTTTATATCTTCTACCTCAACTTAGCCATAATGCTGGTACACAAAAATACCATTTTTAGAAAAATAAATTTCAGAACTTATCAAAGAGATCATCATGTCCTTTCTCTGCAAATACTATAAGGGGAAAGATGTAGAAATTAATAATCTGAACCAACAAATGAATTTCATCTGGCCCTATCACTACCACTTCAGTTCTATTTTCTATCTACTTTGTAGTTGTGCAAATTTCAGGATGTTACTCAGCCTTTTACAGATCATTCTCATTACATTTAAAATGAAAATAATAATATTCTCGGTTTGCAGGATTATTGCTTGAATTAAGCTTGTGCTTTGCAAATAGAAAGGACTTCTCAGGTTTGAATTTCTTTTCAAAATAAGAACAATGTGCTTAACTTGTATTCACATCCCTTTCTCATTCCTTTTTCATTTTTATGAAAGAAAATTATGAAATTACAGAACTCATAAGGTAAAATAGATTCATATTTTTGTTTTCATTATTTAATAGCTAAAATGCAGTCATATGATGGCAAATCTGGGAAGAATCCTTAAGAGAGGGAAAAATAAAAATAATCAAAAGGGAAGCCATAAGACAAATAGTGGTTTTTACTCTTCATTGATCACTTTGTATCCCCATAAACCCTCCTATCCCACATACACACAGAAGGAGAGTGGGCAAGCAAATAGAGTTGATAAAATCCCCAAAATAATTACAGACTACTAAGAAGGGGATGAAAGAAAATACATTTCAAACTGTAGAGGTATGAAATCAGAAGAAATATTTATGGTATATTAAACATTAAATTTAAAATAAAGCAAAATCATAACATTCATACAGATATAAAATGAACAGAAGTTAAATAATTTTTTAAGACATTTATAAGGAAACTCACCAGATCTTATATCCAGTTCAAAGGATAATCTAAATTTTGCAAGTTTATAGATCAAGAATATTGAAATGAGTGTGGAAATAGAAGCAAAACTACCTTTTCCCACCGGGCTAAGGGAAATAAACTGAACCTTTACCAGACAGAATTTATCTGCATGTCTATAGACTATAGAAATGTGCATTTCTATATTTTACCTGCCCAATAAGGGTTATAAAACAGCTCAGGGTCAATGAAAGACTAGAATCAAAGAAGCACAAATGGAGTGTAATGCATAGCCTTACTGAAGCACAAACTGTTCCAATAGATCCTCCTACTTAGTTCAAAAATAATCTCAAAGAAAGATTATTACAGACCACAAAACCAGTCTCATTAGATTTGCCCTTATTATTTATATAAGTGCGACAGAGTCTTAATTTACCACTTGGACCTTCTTAAATCTCCTTTGTTGGATGTTTTCAAAGGAATCTCAGATTAGATTTTTAAATAACTTAATGGTCATATAAAGGACGGAAACTCAATATAATTTTCTGAATTCTTGGAAGAAGATGGAGGTAGTGTTTCATTTATTTATCTACTAAGCAGAGTCTACTAAACTGTTTAGTCTACTAAACTGTTCATTTGTCTACTAAGCAGAGTCTACTAAACTACTAAAGTGTAGCAAAAGAAAATAGTTTTTCCTCTACCTTTCTGAGTTCTTAGCTGATTCCTTTAATAAAAAATAGATCAACAAGAGAAAAACAAATAGAAGTTTGTTAACATGGATCTCTCATGTATACATGGGTGATACCAGTAACCACCCCCCCCCCCCCACCGGCAGGCTGCTAACAATTCATACTTAAATACCATATTCTTATATAGAAAGGGGAGAGAGCAACATGTGGGCCACTTAGAAAAGAATAAATATTTTTTAGGAAAGATATATGGGCCCTTAGACAAATAGATAAGAGGTATGATGAAAGGTAATTAAACAAGGAGACCATTAGACCCAGGTGGCTTGAATGCCTTGGTAGTCTACATAGAAAACCAAACCTTAAGCCAAAGTGTATTACCATAAATGCTTCAAGGTTAAAAAATCAAAATCTAAGGATGACCAATCACAAATGGTGAACTTTCCAAATAAGGCAACTACTTAAGTTCTAGCCAATCAACTATTTTCCTTGCTTTGCTTTACATCTGATCAATAAAAAAAGCCTTTCCCCTAGTTCTCGTAGGTGGAATAGTCCCAACCACTTTCAGTTTGGAGCTGCCCAATTCAAACTAATGTTTGCTCACATGAATTCTTAAAATTTTTAATGTGGAGGCAACTAAGTGGCAGAGTCTGTTAAGTGACCAACTCTTGGCTTTAGTTCAGCTCATGATCTCAGGGTCATAAGATCCTGCCCTACATCAGGCTCCCTGCTCAGCAGAGTCAGCTTGAGCCTCACTCTCTCCTCTCCCTCTGCCCCTCCTCCACTCCCCACTTGTGTGCTGTCTCTCTCCAAAATAAATAAATCTTTAATTTTATTTTAAATGTGCCTCAGTTTATCTTTTAACAATAGTTTGTGACAAAGTTTCTCTGGATGTGGTATCACTCCTAGTCTCCTCTCCTGGAATTAACATCAATCTTCCCTGGTTGATGAAAGTCCAGGGGATTTATGACAACTGAGTTCCTTTTGAAGGATCTGTCTTTAGGCAGATAAAAGGAGTTCAGAGAAAGTCTCTCTACACATTTGTTTTTCAAGTGCCTATAGCTCAAAATAATTAATATACCAAAGCAGCATATTTTGGTGTGGTGAAGGGGAATAAAACACATGACCCCACATAGGCACGTGGATTATTTTGAGCTGAGGTAATTGAGTTCCAATATACTCAAGAAACTTTTACCTCTCCCTTAATGACCTAAAAGAATTTAGATGAGGGGCCTGGCCCAAAAAACAAGCTATTACCAGAGATAATTTTTTATCTGAAAGACCTATCTGTATGGCAGGCCAAACATCTAATTACCAAACATCTGCTCTCCCTATTCTCCTGTGGAATTGCTCTCTTCCCCTCTGAAGCCTTAGGCCCCTATCCCATTCCTTTGCTCAGGATGGCATATAAGGCTCAACTAATAACCTGCCCTTGGGTCTCATATTTTTTAAGGGGCTCCTGTACAGACATAATTATTTTTTTCCAGTTATATGTCTTAGGTCAAGCTGATTAATAGACTAACCAAAAGAATCTAGAAGGGTAGAGTAAAATTTGTCCTCCCCCACAGTGGCATATTCTGCTATCCCTTATGATCAACAGTTACATTAAAAGAAAGAGCTTCCTAATACACAAGAAGTAGAATGTTAAATAACATCAATGATATTTCAGACAAATAACATTTCCCTTCCCAGTTCATTAAGTCCTATATAATTTATTACTTACTTATTTTTAATTACTTATTTTTAGTTAACATCTATCTCCTCATATAGTTACAAAATGTTTTTCCTTGTGATGAGAACTCTTAGTACCCACTCTCTTAGCAACTTAGAAATATACCATACAACAGTGTTAAATATCGTACGTAATCATTTGTGCATTACATCCTCAGTATATACAATTCATTCTTAAACTGCTAGATCTTAGGTTACTAGTCTCACAAAGTCATCTAGAAATGCCCAGAAAAAAACTCTAGAAATCCCGACTCAGTCCACTGGTGTCAAATGTCATCAAAAGCCTAAAACTAAGCCTACTCTTGGAAGTACAAGTATTTTGAAGTACCTGGTTCAGTCCTTTTCCAAGGGGCTCCAGGACAATCCTTTTTTGTGCAATACACAATCTCTGGCTGATGTGAGAACCTAAAGGCAGAAATCAGAATAAACTATTTATAAATGACAGAGACTTAAAATGATTGTGGTAAATTTACTAAGAGTAATTTCCAAATTTGAAAGGTCTGACGAGAGATTACACAAGGAAAAATTCTTTTGCTACTACCCTCCTAGAATTGTCTGGGACCCTCTAAACCGACATGATGAAAAACAGAAAAACAAGAAGGGCGGGGGGGACAGAAGTTTATTAGCATGGGTATCATGCTTACATACTAGCATGGCCAGAAATGAATAACTTAAACCTAGGTTTATGTAACATTTCAGGCTGTTAAAACAAAGAAAAAGGAGTTTGGGGCTTCTTGGCAGCAGGAGGGGGCAAGTTATAGGAAGATGACCAAGAATAATAGGGTAAAACTCATTTGCTTAGGTTTACTAGTTAGGTTCGTAAAGCAGATTTAAGGCAATGACTTCTCTACTGGTATGAGAAGAGTCCTCTTCTCCCTGGTGTGGATCTGGAAATATCTTTTACAAATGGAAATTTCCTTTACAAACAGACAATTTATGCCCTGTTTTCAGAGCTTTTCCTCTGTCAGCTGGTTCTCAATGGCCTTTAGCTAAAAATAATCCACATGCCAAAGTGGCTTATTTTGGGGTGGCATATTCTGGTACTCTTCAAAATCATAACAAGAATGATGCAAGATCATTAACAAAAATAGTTGGTACTTTCTGTGTCATACTAATGTAAAAAAATAAATCTTAGACCAAGTTTTAGACATAAGCATAATGATTAAAATATTGCCAAATAAAACAGGGAGTGCTACATCTGATCTAAACTGGACAAACATAATTTTTAGATAAGACAATAAAGGAATTAAACATATTAAAAATGAATCAAAAGACATGCCATTAATACAGCAACCACGTATTTTAAAATATATCAAGAATATCAAATAACAAAGTTAACCTACCTTTATTGTATAAAACTCTTTAGCTAAGTGTGATGAGTTGAGAACCACTTGGTAAGAAGATACCAGTTTCAAATTATAAGTAAAGTTGCAGCCAAGTTAACATTTATTAACATATTAAAAAGGTTCAGGACATGCAACCTCAAAATATGGCACTTTGACATACTGAGTATCTTGAGCTGCAAGAGTTTGAGAAAATTGAAAAAGCAGGATTCTCACCCTAATGTCCCCACAATTCAACCTTCTTTCCTGAAAGCAGGAGATAAATCTCCCATGTGAAAGGCACCCACCCTATACCAGGAGAAAGGAAGATAATTCTTATCACAGAGACAGGAAATCTGGGGCTGCAAACCCGCATAAACAAACCTTGTTAACCTAACCCAAATCTTCCTAGTTACTTCTTTACCATTTACCACTGCTAACCCAAACTCTTCTGTCTTGCCAATTCTTTACACATTTATAGTTTATCTAATGTTATAAAAGTTTCCTAACCTGGTCACTTCTCTAGTCTTCATTCTTTTGTGAAGTCTCTCATGTACAGGTAAAATTTTATAAAATTTGCACTTTTCCCTTGTTAATCTGTCTTTGTCAGTTTACTTTTCAGCGCAGCTAGGACTCTAATAGAGTTGAGGAAAATGTTTTCATCTCCTCTAACATCCGTGACTGATAACACTACACTGTTGTCTAAAATCATCAGACAAGGGCACCTGGGTGGCTCAGTGGCGGAGCATCTGCCTTTGGCTCAGGCTGTGATCCCAGAGTCCTGGGATAGAGTCCTGCATCAGGCTCCCTGCAGGGAGTCTGCTTCTCCCTCTGCCTATGTCTCTGACTCTCTGTGTCTTTCATGAATAAATAAAATAAAATCATCAGGCCAAACATCACCAAGGGTGATAAATGTAGAAAAACTCTGTAAAATGGTATTTCACCATTTTTCATGGGTCTAGTACATACTATAAAAACTGAGGGAATTGACAAATCACTAACATCACAAAATCATGTGATTTCTGAAATATTTTAGTTATATATAAATAATATAATATATTATATATAAGTACAAATGTACAGTTAATTTATATAAATTAAAATTTAAATATAAAATTATATACAAAATTATATGTGTATTTGTATATAATTTTTTTAAAGATTTTATTCATTTATCCATGAGAGACCCAAAGAGAGAGAGAGGCAGAGACACAGCAGAGGGAGAAGCAGGCTCCATGCAGGGAGCCTGACGTGGGACTCGATCCTGGGCCTCCAAGATCAGGCCCTGGGCTGAAGGCAGCGCTAAACCACTGAGCCACCCAGGGATCCCCTATTTGTATATAATATATATACTTAATTATATATACATTTAACCTAAATGAATAAATAAACTTAACCTAAAGAAGGCTGAGCATTTCTTCGGAGTTGTTAACTCTTTCCATGCAACTCAGCAGTAGAAACCTATCGAATAAACCTAACTGTATTTAGTGCCTTTCTTTCTTATGGTTAAAGAATGAATCTCTGAAATTTGCAGAGGTCATCAGTAATATCTCAAAGGTAGTGTTAAGTGCAAAAGACACTCTTAAATTTTAATGGAATTGAATTGAATGTTAAATAATTAGAATCCAATCTGGAGAAAGAGAAACCAACAAATTATCAAAAGAGTGATTATTTATTAATAAAGGATTATAAGTGCCTGAGAAATGATACTCGGTTAACATTTGAATATAATGTCTATAAAACATTTAAAATTAGCACCGAAGAAAACATGATTGTAAAGACATTAGTTCTTTCACGAGGAATCTTTGTTTTCTTAAATAAGGCCCTAAATTTAAACATATAAAGATATCATATCTTTGCTATTTAGACAGGTTACACAGAAAAAAAAAAAAAAAAACTCTAAAGGTTCATATTGTAGGAAAAGTCAGTAAACAGTAAACCAAGGAAATCTGTATCACTTAGTAACTGGCCAACTTACACATTTAAGATCACTTCTGGTCTTAGAACCTGCTGGATTGCAAATGAATATGGGGAGGAAATAATGAAGTATCCTCAGCCTTGACATTAAAAAGAAAAGATATGAACAGTCTGTTCTCAGCATTCTTTCAAGAGACTTTGAATGACCCAAAGGCTTAGACTTCTGGAAGAGAAGTTACAGAATGTCAGCCATTGAATCCTAGTGGAAATAATCTTATAAGGCACCTTAAGCGACTCTCTCAGCAGTAAAATTCCAGGACGTGGATCCTAAGATTGATGTTTCTAAATAACAAACACAAATCAATTAAAAATTATTAGAAGAGCATCTGAACTAAATACCTCCAACTGAGGATACTTAAAAAAAATATCTTGGAATCAGAACACTGTCAGAAGACTGCTAAACCAAGACGTTTGTATGAAGCCAATGACGGTACAAATTAAACAGCCTCCACCCTAGGTCTTTGCAGCAAGGCTACCTATATGCCAAGAGCTATAGATTAGCATATTGTCTTTCTTCTTCTACTTTATTTAACCTTTTAGCCCGCTTCTTTCCATTTAGCTGAGAATGGAATTACAGTATCACATTGCTGATTTAGATCAGAATAGATCTTACAATATTAGAATTCTTATGACTTAATTCTCATTCCTTAAACTTAATGAGGAGAGGTCCTTCAAATATCATAATATTATGTTTCTTCTTCCCAAAATGTACACCAAGAGATTATCATACATTCTAGCTACAGCATTAGATCTTGTGACTATTATTTTTAATATCTACTACCCGGTTCCTCTGGATAAAAATCTCATCTCCATTTATCTAAACACTTCAGAGAATCATTTACCTTCCCCTGGACACTTCTGGTAGATGAAACGGTCCCACGTTATTAATGCCAACATTCAGTCATGCTAAAATTGGACGAGAAATAACAAAGTGTATCTATGAGAAATGATTAGGGGACACCTGGGGGGGGGGGAACTAAGCTCTTAAAGTGCCTGCTTTCGACCCAGGGCCTGACCCTGGAGACCCGGGATCGAGTCCCACGTCGGGCTCCTTGCATGGAGCCTGCTTCTCCCTCTGCCTGTGTCTCTGCCTCTCTCTCTGTATCTCTCATGAATAAATACATTTAATAAATTAAATTTAATAAATTTAAATTTAATAAATAAAATCTTAAAAAAAAAAGGAAATGATGAGATGTTCACAGGGGCTGAAGAAGCAGCAGAGTTGGGAACTCACGTTGGGCTCTCCTTTGTGTCCTCAGGTATTCATTTTTCATAGATATTCCCCATCTCTATGCAGGGAATTTCCCTTCCCAAGGAATAAACAGATGGAATGAATATTCCTGTCATATCAAATGATTATCTATATTTAAGAGTTTCATCCCATTCAACTATTACATCTTAAATACACATCAAGACCTCACTTGCTTACCACATGCAAACCTGCGAGGTGCCTAACGAGTAAATGACATCAGTTTCTCCAACAATAAAGAATTGGTGACAGCACCAGCTCCCCCCCACCACCTCCCAAGCTGAGGTTGGATTGTGCCTGAGACCCACACAGCACACAAAAAACTCCTCCAGTTAATTGCCCAGAATACTAAATCATTAGCTTTTTAAACTCTCAAATCACTCAACATGGTAATTTGGACAATCAGAATTATTCAGTTTTGTTAAACCACGTTCTCCTAGCCCTTCCTCCGCCTTCTAAAGTGTATTTCTTTCCATTTTAAGTAGGCTCTGTGCCCAAAATAGGGCTGGAACTCAGAACTCCCGAGATTAAGAGTTCCTTGTCCTGCCAGCTGAGCCAGCCAGGTTAGCCTGCCCCTTCCCACGCAGGTGACCTGTGCACCTGCTCCCTGCAGCATCCCGGCTCACAGTACCCGATGGGAGCTCTCTCACCATACTGGGTTCGCCTTCCTGGGAAACGGACATTCAACCCAACAGAGCCAGTCGGGGCATTCAGTAGGACTAAAACAAAACAAAACAAAACAGCAATAACGACATCAGCCTTATAGACTTGACACTATTTCCTAGGCCAGGGGGTGTCTTTGCCATCACTGCTGTGCTGTATTGTACTCCATTACCTCATGGAGCAACTAGAAACATCCATGTCGGGCACTGAGGGGGCAGTTGGCGGGATGAGCACTGGGTGTTATGCTATATGTTGGCAAATTGAACTCCAATAAAAAAAAAAAAAAAAAGAAACATCCATCTCTAAACTGGCTTTCCAAAGCAGAACATGTGGACTCTGGAAAATGTTTACTTGGCCAGGATTCACCAGTGTAGCATCCCAGCTGTGTGATGTGCGACCAAATCCAATCGTTGTTCTGGTTTGCATGGATTGCTGCCACTAATCACGTATTCCTTGTCCCAGGAAAATTAGATTTCACTTTGAAAACTTTCCATCAAGTCTATGTCTATGCTTCTGATAGTCCACATGCTAAGAACTTCTGACACTAAACATAGCAATAAACCCTGTGCACTGACTTTCACTAGCATGATATCATTTCAGAATTATCTCTGTTGTCATCTTCCTTACTTGACAAAGTAAATTAAATTCAGTTTTCTTACATCATTACAGAGTTCTTTATTTGAAGTCGGAGCTTTCCTATGATTTCGGGGATCACAAGGTAAATTGAGCAGCTTCACTGTATACCCAAATAGCATCTTCCATGCAAATATTAGGATCAATTTTTTTTTCTTTTTTTGTGAAAAAAAAATTGGAATTTTCATAGGGATTGCACTGACTGTGGATCAACCAGGTAGTATGGACATTTTTACAATATTGATTTTTCCAATCTAAGGATATGGAAGATCTTTCCTGTTATTTGTGTCTTTAATTTGTTTCATTAATGTCTTATAGTTTCCAGTACCCACTTTATTCACCTTCTTGGTTAAATTTTTTGCTAAGCATTTTATTCTTTTTTAATGCCAATGGTATTTTTAAGGTCAGTGGGATTGTTTTCTTAATTTCTCTTTCAGTGAGTTTGTTGTTACAGTATTTTCGTATGTTGATTTTGTATCTTGCAACTTTACTGAATTTCATTTTGGATAAATAAATTTCAAAGATCTAATATACAGTTTGGTAACTATAACAATAATGTAATAGAATACTTGAAACTTGCTGAGAATAGACTTAGGAAGGCTCATTGCACACACAAAAGAAAGTTACCTATGTGAGCAACGAATGTGTTAGTTAACACATTGATTGACGTAATCATTTCACAATGTATACATATATCAAATCATTGTTTTGCATGTTTTAAATATACACAATTTTATTTGTCAATTATTCCTCAAACAAGCTGGAGGCGTGCTTGGGTATCTCACTTGGTTGAGTGTCTGACTCTTAGTTTTGTCTCAGGTCGTGATCTCATGTGTTGTGGGATGAAGCCCGAATACCAGCTCTGCAATTAGTGTGGAGTTGGCTTGAGATTCTTTCTCTCTCTCCCTCTACCCCTTTCCTCCAACTCACGTGTTCTCACTCAGGCTGTCTCTCTCTCTCAAATAAATAAATCAATATTTCTTTAAAAAGCTGAAAAAACAGCTGCTTCTCCTTAAACTGAAATTTCATTCACATTATAAGAAAATGGTAATTTGAAACTTCCAATTTACTACTCTTTGACCAGACAGTTTCCAATATGTAAAAATTGGAACATTCCTGTAATAGTAGCTTTTGAATCAGATTTTTTTTAGAGATTTCTAGGAATTGATTTTTTCTGTACACAAAGATGTGTCTATCACTTTAAATTATTTGCTTCAGCTAGAACATCATATCATCATATTTTAAAAATATTTTTATGTATTTATTTGTGAGGGAGAGACAGAGCACAAGCAGACGGTAGGCAGAGGGAGAGGGAGAAGCAGACCCTCCCCTCCCAAATCCAGGACTTGGAGATCATGACCTGAGTCAAAGGCAGACACCTAATCATCTGAGCCACCCAGGTGCCCTAAATCATCACATTTAATAGCATGAAGTAAAATGCACAAATCTCAGATTTTGATCTCCTGCTAAAAGCAAAATTACTGATAAATGTATAGTTGCTTTGCCAACTGAAAACCAGATACATATTACCATTTATTAAATTTGCATGGTAGGTGGTTATTCTTCCTTGCTTTAGTGCTTGAGCTGTTTACAGACAATAATAGAGATAAACTATTAGCAATTGCTATTATAATCAGCACTTAATTGGATTAGGTAGTGATGAAATAATAACAGTTGCTGAGCTATTTTGATGACTTCTCATGTTGGACAAGTGGCAGTAAAAAAAGGAAACCCTAATGAAACTGTGTGTTAAGATGACCAAATCTAGTGCCAAATGAAGACGTATTGATGGAATTTTATTGACCTTGATTTGGGAAACTAGTCCTGTACTAATTAATTGAAGATTGTCTGGATATGAGCTTTAATAAAAGTTTCAGATAAAACTTTACCTCATTTAGTGATCATTTTATGAAAAAATGTTTTAACTATTTTTTTTTTAATTTTTTTTTTTTAAACTTTTATTTATTTATGATAGGCACACAGTGAGAGAGAGAGGCAGAGACACAGGCAGAGGGAGAAGCAGGCTCCATGCACCGGGAGCCCGACGTGGGATTCGATCCCGGGTCTCCAGGACCGCGCCCTGGGCCAAAGGCAGGCGCCAAACCGCTGCGCCACGCAGGGATCCCTGTTTTAACTATTTTAAATGAAAATGACTGCATGATGGCAGTTGAAATATATATTTCAATAAATGGCTCTTACATTAAATGTCCCCAAACAGCTCGATTAGATATGCTCTTACAAATGTTTCCTGTTTTTCTTCCTTTTCCAAATAGAATATTTTTTTAAAAGATTTTTATTTATTTATGATAGTCACACAGAGAGAGAGAGAGAGAGGCAGAGACACAGGCAGAGGGAGAAGCAGGCTCCATGCACCGGGAGCCCGACGTGGGATTCAATCCCGGGTCTCCAGGATCACGCCCTGGGCCAAAGGCAGGCGCTAAACCGCTGTGCCACCCAGGGATCCCTCCAAATAGAATATTGCCTGCTAATTTCTAGTTTATTCTCTTCAAAGGACTTTTAATTTGAAAAATAAAACAAAATACAATGTTGCCTAATACAAGGCACAGTTGGTTTTTGATGAGTGACTGCAAGGAGTTCCCAGGATTGTAGGGCATGATATAGTACATGGACTTAGGGACTTATATTTTCACTTTTCTGTGCCATTTTAAGTATTTATAAGTTTATAAGCTTAGCTCTCTTTCCAAGAACTAAAAAGAACTGCTTAGTAAAAGTCAGTTATGTTGTCCTTATGATATTATAGATAATATGAATCTACCTTGTCTCTCAAATAGCTCTGCCTCCTAACCTTCACTCTTGTGTGACGGCCTGTTCTTGAATGTGACTTGGGATTAGCGACCCACTCGTAATGAACAGATCATGACAAGGTGTGTCCCTTGCAAGGTTATGTTACAATAAATAATATGGCTTCTGCTTTCTCTTGCTGCTTCTCCCCCTCTCTCCCCTCCTCTCTTTCAGCCAACTGCCTTTTGGGAGCTGCCCCATGGTGAGGTCTACATGGCAAACAATTAAAGGGGGCTTCTCATCAACAGCCATTGAGGAACTAAGGCCTTCAATCTAACAACCCTTAAGGAACCGAATCCTCCCTAGAATCTTTTTTTTTTTTTCCATTGGTGTTCAATTTACCAACATACAGAATAACCCCCAGTGCCCGTCACCCAATCACTTCCACCCCCCGCCCTCTTCCCCCCTCCCCAGAATCTTATGAGTGAACTTGCAAGCTGATCCTCCCCCAATGTAGCCTTCGGGTATGACCACAGCTACACCTGATACCTTGATTGCAGCCTTGTGAGGGAGCTTGAGGTTAAGCCATAGATGTATTCCTGAACCACACAAACTTTGACATAATAAATACCTGTTGTTTTCAGGTGATAAATAATAGCTATCACAGCTATTTTATAGTTGATTACCTAATCATAGGTCCTTTGTGATTTGAGGGTCACATTTCCCTACTTTACCTGTTTCACAATTCTTGATTGCATGTCAGAAATTTGGTATTAAAAAATGATAGACACTGAAGTAAATAATATTTATCATCAGCAAAGACATACCCTTTCTTCTGTCAGCCCTCACCAGTGGGACCTAAATCAATCTAATGTGTTGTTGGCTGGATTTAGGATTTGTTGAAGCTTTAGTCAAATTAAGATCACCACTGTCTTCATAAGTTGTAAGTTTAGTCTCCCTTCAGGAGAGCTTGAAATCGGAGCACAGTTAAGACCCCAGTCTCATTCTCTCTCTCTTTCTCTCCCTCCTACCACTCCCCCCTGCCACCCCGCTTTGTAGTCCAGTTGCCAGCTCCATAGGCCACTAAAGATGTCTCTGTAGTTTCCAACCCAACCCTCAACTTCTTGTACATTGGAGAGAGCTCATATTATTGTCCTGTGCTGAGCCTTCCTCACACTCTGGCATGGCCTCACAAAAGATCCATATGACTCAGGAGTATCTTTCTCATTGTCCTGCTCGGCCCCCATTTGTTGGTTTAGTGGCCCTGGCAAATGCCTATGGGAAAGAACTGGTAGACAGATATGTCTCCACTTTACATCTGGGGCACTTTAGGATTCCAATCCCTCTCACCAATTCATGTGGGTATGTGAAAAGGATACTAAAATGTCAACTGGGTATCGCTTTGGTCTAGGCAGGCTTGTTTCTCTTCCCAGAATGCACTCATGGAAGAAGGTGGCTGTAAGCTACTTTGTTCCTAATCAGAGATTGTCCCTTTCTAGAATTTAGTTTATTTTGATTTATTTGCATTCCACATCTCAGGTGTATTTTTTAAAAAATGCATTATTTTCTAGATTGTTTCCAGGTTTTTCTTTTCTCTGTGTTATGATGGGACCATGGTGTCTTATTACTTTCTACAATTCAACTGGAACCTGAGTTTTCATGGATTTTAAGTTTAAACATCTAGCCAGAACAGAGTTCATTTCTTTTCCAAAGGCCCGGAGCCTCTTAGACATCTTTGCATGGATGCTTAATAGATATCTCAAAATTAAAATGTCCAACACTAAGCTCATGCTCATATTCCCAAAACCTGTCACCCTTATAGGGTCCCCAAGTTACATAACAGCAAGTCTATTCTTTTAATTGTTCAGATGAAATCTTTAACTTTTCCCCACACCTACATATATTCTTTAAAGAAATACTCCCAGTTTTTTCTTCATAATGTATTTTGCATCAGACCTCTTCTTACCACTTACATTGCTGTCACCTTGGCCCATCTTCTCTTTATTAGAATGCAACTCTAACTGGTGCTCTTCCTTCCGTACATGACTAACTACCCCTCCTAGAGTCTATGCTTCATTGAGCAGCTGGAATGATTTTTTTCACAGCATAAATCAGATCAAGACACCATTCTATTCAAAGCCCTGCAATGTCCTGCATTTAATCAAACCGAAGTCCTTAAAATGGCTTATAAGGCACTAGGTGATCTGCCCACACACTCACCCCTGCCAAAATTGTCAAGTTCACCTCATCTTTCTCTTCCCTATACTCATTCTGCAACAGTCACGCTGCCCTTGTTTCCCCCAAACAGCAAATATACTCCCATCTCTGGACCTTTAAACTGTACCTTCTGCCTGGAATGTTGTTTTGTCTGTTTTCTCAGACATCTTCATGTCTTATGCCCTTAGCTCCTTCAAATCTTTCTGAACATCCTATTCTCAGTAAAACTCATATAATAGTGCACCTTATTTCCAACTTTCCTTATTTTTCTATATATTTTTTTCCAAGTAACTTATCACATTCCAGCATTTTGTGAATGCATCTATCTACCTACGTATGTATGCACTTGTGCTTGATGTTATGTGTCAACTTGGTTGGGCCACAGGTACCCAGATAGTTGGTCAAACATCATTCTGGATGTTTGTGTGAGGGTGATTCGGCTGATATTAACATTTGAATTGGTTCAGTGAATAAAACATATTACTCTTTCTATGAGGGTGGGCCTCATCCAAACTGTTGATAACTTGGATAGAACAAAAAGGCCAACCATTCCCCAAATAAAGGGAGATTCCTCTTGCTTGCCTGACTTTAATCTGAGACATGGGTTTTATTCCTGTCTTTAGATTCGAACTAACATATTGGCTTTTCCCGGGTCTTAAAACTGCCACCTTTGGATTTGGAACTACACCATATATTCTCATGTTTCTCAGGCTTTCAGACTCATACTGGAACTATACCATTGGCTCTCTTGAGTCTTCAGCTTGCTGACTCACCCTATATATCTAGGGATTTGTCAGCCTCCATAATTGTGAGCCAATTCTATACAATTATCTATCTATCTATCTATCTATCTATCTATCTATCTATCTGTCATCTATCTATCATCTATCATCTATTATCTATCTCCTATTGGTTATATTAGTTATGTTTCACTGGAGATTTCTGATGAATATACTACCTATCTATCATCTATCTAAATTTTTTCTATTTATATTTTATATATCCCTCCACCAGAATGTAAGACTCTCAAGAGCAAGGATTTTCATGTCCTGTTTACTGCTGTACTCAGCTTTTAACAGACTTGGAAAAAAAACTTTTTTTGACTTTCAAAATATAATTCATGTGCATTTCTTTTGAAGCTTATTCTAATTTATTTTTTGCTTGCTACTGTGAATTATCCAATTTATGTCCAATTTTTTAATATATTACTCTTGCCATATAAAATGTACAAGTAGGTTAGAAGCATATTGAATCACATGGAAAGCTAATAAGAGCAGCAAGTTCATATTACCAACATAACAGGATGCCCAAATATTGATCTGAATGTTTGACATATATGACCTTATACAATTTTCACATCACACCCATTTTTCAGATGAGAAAATTGAAGTAACTTTTCCAAGATTACTCAATGGCTAAAAAATAGAGCAAAGACTGGAGGCCAGACATTCTGGTTCTGAAACCCATGGTTTTACTACCATGTTGTATCATACTATCATACTAAATGTCTTGTAACTCCTCCATGAAGTCTAATTCCATTAGCAAGTAAGGCCCAACGCCAAGCTTTTTGTCTATTATTACCCCAAAATTATAGAAATTAAATTTTACATTTTTTTTTATTCATGTGTCTTCCTTTGCCTATATGTGGCTCAGACTTTCTCAGTCAGTTTGGCTACTACAACAAATACTATACTGATGTCTTAAAATGTCTACCAACTTTCCCAGTACACAATGGTTAATATAACATTTGGTAAATTGAACTCGGGTGTTTGGGTGTCAATGCTATCTAACACTATAGTTTAACACAGAAAGGCTATGCCCAATTCAACCTTGTATCTCCTTTGCAAAATTCTTCCTATCTCAGTAAAATGAGTATAAGATGTATCCATATTACACTTTCTCTTTTATTTGTGTTAATATTATATTTTCTCTAAAGGACACAAGCACCTCTTTCCTTGAATTGAAAGTTTTGGGGTTTTTTGTTTGGTTTTGTTTTTTTGTTTTTTACTTCCTAACTGTTTGATATGCTCTTGTGTAAATTCTGCTTTGATTGTATTCCAAGTCAATGTGAAAAATTTTGCAGGTGCTTGGTTAAATTAATGCTCTTTCATAATCAAGTCTTTAAATTATACGACCATTTCACAAATAAAGAAGAACTTTGCCAAACTTTAAAAAATGGAATTGCAAGAGCAAACAAGTTAATTAATTAGCTACAGCTTTGTTTTTGAAGCCAAAAGAATGAGTTTATTCCTCTGTTAAAACATTCTAGAAATATACATATACCACACTTTATATATACGCCAAAAAAATAGTAAGAGAATGTATACCTCTTACTGGCTTAAATATATACAAAGACAATATCATATGTAAAGTATTGGGGTTGAATTAAATATTGAAATTGGAGTCCTGAGTAGAATGAAATTTAAATTACATCAGTTTTACCTTAATAAAGTTTCTGTTTCCCTAAAATTGGTTCCTGTCAATTTTTGGAACTTCATAATATTTTGTTAGGCACACAGTTTTATATGTTTTCCTCTACTTCCAGGCTATAGATTTCTCAAAGGCCAAGTTCCTATCTTACTAATATTTGTATACTTTGCATTTCTATAGACCTGACACCTGGGAGGATTTGAATAAGTTTTAAGAGAAAACAAATCAATGTAGACTAAATCTAGTTTAAAGTTAATAATTGATGATGGGAATGTCAATAAAAAATGGTGAGATTAATGATTATTTTACATTTGTAGGGATTTTCTTCTGCTTTTTATCTCCCCATTAGATACACAGACTAAAGTCATTTTCTTAATGTTTCCAAGGTTATTCTTTTTAGGAAATCAGAATTTATTTAAAAAATAGCAAAAACCTTCCATAGCTTTAGAAACTATGTCTCTTTGATAATCTTTATTTGATATCTGTCTTTGGTATTAATGCAGAAAATATGATCTGTATAATTATAAAATTTTGCTATTTGATCTTCCAGTTTAAGATCATACTCTATCCGATGTGAAGGGAAGTTTCAAGAGGCAATGTGCTGTAACTCAATATGTACAGCCTTCAAAATAACAGTGTCATAAAACCTAAGCTTCTGACACAGAATGAGCAAAATCACATTTTTATTGTTTTATTTATTTTATATTTTTAATATATTTGTATTTGTTGTAGTTCTCTAGAAAATACTGGGATAGAGTAAGCAGTGAAGAATTTGTTTCAATATTTCTTCAACAGGTATTTATTTCTTTATGTGTGTGGGACTGGGCTAGTACTCATACTAAAATGTAATCTTGGAACTTCATTAGATGACTTTGATGACCTACTTTAGGATAGAAGAATATTGGCATACAGTATCAATTTAAGAAAACTCCATTGTTTAGAAATTAATTTACTGAAGAACAGTGGCAATTGGATCACACAACTTGAAGAGAACCAAAAGAAAAAAATAGTATTAGTTGTTATTACTGTCAGGAGGACTAACTAGTACCTGAGAATGCAACCAAATGACTTATAGCAAAGAAAAAAATAAAAGCGGAAAAGTAAAGAAGATAGGACAACAGAGAAAGAGGATAGAAGAACATGGAATGAGAAAGAGAGAGGCTGAGTTAGTGAGGAAAGGGGATTTAGGGTCACCAGTATGGTTTTAGAATCTCTTAAAGGCATCAAGCCAACAATTAACTTCTCTTCTACCTCTACCACCACTACTATCACCACCATGGTTATAGGTGATACAAATCTAGATTTCAGGTTTGTTTCTGTTTTGTTTTATGAGAAGTTCTAGAAGCCAGCAACTATCAACCCCCTAAAGTTCTAAAGGACATCCCTGAGTGATCATGACACTTTCCCACTGAGCAGATATGGCCTATCCATCCATTGCATAAAATTTAGATAACCACAACCAACACATAATAGATGATTTTTGGAATTGAACTTATTTTCCACCCCTGCAGTTAACAATATTAAGGAATTATTTATACCTTCCATTCACCAAATATATTAATCAAGTCATGCATTGCCTGATTCTGAAAGTACTTATATTCTAGTAAGGGAAAGAGATAATAGAATAATAAATAAATAAAATGTCAGTTTGTATAATTGCCATGGGGGAAAATTAAGCTAAAGAAAGACTTTAAGGAATTTTGAAAGTGGTAGAAGATGCTGTTTATATTTGTTGGAAGATATATTGTTAAGTGTCAAATTGAGGAAGAATGGGGAACATATATCAGGCAGAGGGATTGGCAAGTGAAAATATCTGAAGAGAGAGCATACTTGGTGCATGTTAAAGGAACAGCAAGAAGGCTAGTATGCCAGGGATAAGGTCAGTGAAATAGGAGGACCGGGCCTTATAGGTTTTATAGCAATTTTAGTTTCTTCAGATTCAGGTAAGAAGTTTTTGAAGGTTTTTGACCAGTGGGTGACATTATATGACCTGCATTTCAAAGTTTTTTTTTGTGTTTTTTTTTTTTTTTTTCTGTCTACTTAGCTGAGAACGAGATTGTAAGGAATCAAGAGAAGTGTAAGAACAGTTTAGAGGCTATCATTAAAATCCAAGGAGTGGCTCCTGGGTGGCTCAGTCAGTTAATCAGCTGGCTCTTGATTTTGGCTCAGGTCATGAATGCAGGGTTCTGGGATCAAGCCCCACTCCATGCTAAGCTGGGAATCTGCTTGAGGATCTCTCACTCCATCTCTTTCTGCCCCTCCCCAGAAGCTCTCTAAAATAAATAAATAAATCTTTTAAACCATCCAAGGAAAGAATAATATGATCTATAATTGCCTAAATCTGATTGGAGCAGTAAGTAATGACAAGTGGATACATTTGAAAATAGAAACAACAGTATTTGGTGATGAATTAGATATGGACTATGAGTAAAATAGAAAAACCTAGTATAACTTCAAAATTTTAGGCCTACATGGAAGATAAGATTAGCATCAAACTAAAATGAAAAAAGACTACAGACTGAGCATAGTTAGCAAAGTGTATCAGTTGGGATAGATTAATTTATGTTGTGATAACAAATAACTCCAGGGTCTCACGTGCTAAACACAATGAAAATTTATTTATGGCTATGACACATGCCCAGAGAAAATTGGAAACAAATTGCTGTTTGTCACAGCCTCTCAGGGTCCCTGGTTCACTAAGAGTCCATGTTGCTATGAAAGGTAACAATCACCGTGGCACGAGTCAGGAAACATTGACTCATGCACTAAATCTTAAAATTTCTTTCCAGAAATTAGACTCAACTTATAACTAATATCTTATTTGCCAAAGAAGGTCATATATTCACATTTATATTCAACAAGGAGCTGGAGGTAAATTTTTGCCATGTGTCTGAAAGGCTGGGCATATTAGGTAAATAGTGCTTAGTTATGCTCCAGAAGACATTTATATTTGAAAATGCTAAATTGGTCATTCTGATTAGTCATCCAACTAGTGATGCCAAATACAGAGTTGCCTATATCGTTATAAAGTTCAGGACAATAGGGCAGCCTGGGTGGCTCAGTGGTTTAGTGCAGCCTTTGGCCCAGGGCGTGATCCTGGAGTCCTGGGATCGAGTCCCACATCGGGCTTCCTGCATGGAGCCTGCCTCTCCCTCTGCCTGTGTCTCTGTCTCTCTGTCTCTCTCTCTCTCTGTGTGTCTCTCATGAATAAATAAATGGAATTTAAAAATAAAGTTCAGGAGAATAATTTGGTTTAGAATCAAATGTTTAAAGCTATAATCTTGGCTATGTATGAATGTCTCTGTATGAAAGTGTATGCAGAGAAAAAGCCCAAAAACTACACCATGAAACACACAGAATTGGGGGGTCAGAAAAGTAAGGGAAAACAACGGAAATTGAGAAAGTATACCCACTGAGCAAGGTAGGAGAAAAACTGAAGGAAAATGGTGTCCCCAAAGCCAAAGGAATAAAATAATTCAGAAATGAGAGAGCAATCACATACACTTAATGCTAATAATGATGGCATTGAGCTCAACCACTGGACTAGTAAGTGTGGAGATCATTGATGACTGAAATGATAGCTTTCCTGTAAAATGATAATAAAAAAAATTCCTGATACAGCAGGTGAAAAGAGATTTGGAAGAAATGAAGTTGTGACAATGATTTTACGAGTTTTGATATAAAAGAGAAAATACCTGGAGAAAGAATAGGGTCAAATGAGGGTCTTTCCTCTCCTTTTTAAAGAAAAGTTCTATTAAAATATGTTTTTATGCTTATGAAAATGATATAGCAGAGAGAGAAAAATGATGATGCAGAAGAGTATTTCAGATTTCTTTAAGAATAAAGTGGAAATTGTGTGCTTTTGACTGAACAAATTTTGAAGTTTTTTTTTTTTTTTTTTTTTTTTTTTTTTTTTTTAATTTTGACGTTTTAATACCTTAAGCATTTTCACACTGTTTTTCACTCTTGGTTTCTTTTTGTGTCATGTAGAAAGAAGAGAATAAGTATCATTAGGTCAAGAGGAATCTGAAATCTGTTGGATACTGTTGCAACAGCAGATTGAAAAGTAGACTCTCAGAAAATTCCTTTAAATAAAATAGCTATTATAAGATATATTTGAACAAGTAAAAGGACTTTGCATGCCAATCAACGAGAAATCCTTGCTGTGTTCCAGAGCTAGACATAATTGGACTGACTATAAAATAGAGAATTAAGGTGACTTAGAAAAGAAAATTCTAATCAAATGCTGGAAATAGACTAAACTGTAATATAAATCTAGGCGGGAATTTTGGAAAGGGATGGTACTATGCTAATGTTGTTATTTATTTGTGCTACCCTCTTAGCAATGTGGGAACAACTCTTGTGGATGCACCACCTGGACACTCTGGACAATGAGTCTAAGAGAAGGTGCCAGCAAGATGTAAGTGGACAAAACAGAAAGACCTCTGCTGCCTCGTTGTTTTGGATACCTTGTTAATTCTAGCTTCTACTGTTTTTACTCCACAGTTCCAGTTCTCATTAGGTTCCAATTACACTGGTTCTCCCCCACCATTCACTTCTTCCCTACTGCTTTTGATTCCTGAGACCTCAGGATCTCTTTTTGGTTTCCTTAGACTTGTCACACTCTCTAAATAGTTTCTTTTTTGAAGCTTTTGCATTTGAATTATCTGAGGGTGAGTCAGTGCTAATTCAGTTATATCTTTACATATTTTATAGGACACATCATATACTTGACATATATGCTCTAGTCTATTACTGTCATTACTAATTTTGATACTTGTATGGGTCTAATTTGACCAATGAGAGCCCATGCAAGTCAGATGTTGTATCCTTTTAGCCTGTCCTATCTAGTTTTGGAGTTCTCTCTGGCACAATATTTATTTTTGGGCTCAGTATATATTTTTCCCTGCCCAATACTGGACTTGGCCATTTCCCCAAGGATCCTAGTTCCATGTAGTGGTAGATGACATTTTAAAATGAATCAGGGTACTAAATGTGCACCTTGTTTTACAGGTGTCATAGATTTCTTAGCCTTTTCTCAGCTCTTAGGCCTTAGAAAATATATATCTTTATTGAATAATAAATTAATACTAATATTCTTAAGTGTAATTCAACACGCCTTGCTTCTTTTTGCTTATCTCATTTCATATTTATATACTCTTTAAAAAAACTTATTTGAATAAAATTGATTATGTATCTGCCGAGTTTACCTGGCAAGCTAGCATAAGCTACTTTCTTTTTTTTTTTTTTTTTTTGTTGTTGTTGTTGTTTTTCTTTTGTTTTAAAAGGACTAGAATCAAGGTGATTTTGCATATCATAGGTAAGCTCTCTTAATTGTAGAAATATACCTCACGTTAAAGAGCCTTGCATGCTGAAAATACATATTTTATTTATGCAATGATCACATTCTACATTTTATGATAGATTATCTGATGAAATATACACAGTCTAGGGAAGGTTACTGAGTCACTATTTATGAAAAGCAGTTTAAAGGCTAATGTAGTGATCTAAGCAAGAGATAACTAAGGAGCAGAGATTACCTTGGAATTCAGCCTCCAGCATAGATGTTCTTAAAAATATTAACCAATCTCTGTATTCTACATAAAATAAATATGGAACATAAATGAAATGATTATTTAGACATCGTTGAGTAACTTGTAGGTAAGAAATCTTATTCTTGAGAATAAAGTATCATGTAAATTGTCTTAAGTGAAAAAAAAATGAAGCATTAAAAGAAAAGAAAAGAAAAATGCAGGGCATCTGGATGGCTCAGTCAGTTAAGCCTCTGACTCTTGATTTTTGGCTCAGGTCATGATCTCAGGGTCCTGAGGTCAAGCCCTGCACCAGGCTCCACACTCAGTGGAGAGTGTGCTTGAGATTCTCTCTCTCTCTCTTTCCCTCTGCCCCTCCTTGCAGCATGTGTGCTTTCTCTCTTTCTCTCTCTGTCTCAAATAAATAAATAAATAAATATTTACCAAAAAAAAAAAAAAAAGACAAATGCATAAAGCAAAAGTCTATTCTGAAATGAAAAGGATAACCACAGAGATTGGCATATTTATGAGAAAAACCCTCAAATCAAAAGTTGGAAGTCCATACATTGATTGCCAATATGAATAAAAAAATTATTCAAGTCCATTAGCTTATTAATTAATCAAAGTCCATTGTGTTTTCAAAGGTTAAAATTGAACTGTGTTCTAATAAGAATTTTAAGAGTCTTCTCCTATCACAAGATGTGAAGACAAAGCCTCATAGTAAAAGAAAATGTCTAGATTTCTGATTAGATCAAGAGGAGGCCTCCCAAAATAGTCTCAAGGTAAATTGAATGCTCCAACCTGCATTTCTCTCCCTGTGACCAGTTAGTGCTTGAAAATGATAAGGTTAGCCTAGGAAAGAACAAAAGGAAATTAAAGATATCACTGTCACAGACTTGTGGTTTCAAGAGGCCAATCTAAGCCCTTATAAATCATCAGTGTTAGATTAAGCTGTTGTTCTGGGAAATATCTTAGGTCAAAACTGCATAGCACAGCTCCTATAAATACCCTCAGAATATTTATTTCTCTATTGCTTGTATACTAATTTCTTACCCTCTAAAGGGGAAATAGCATACCCTTACATTGGATTCCTTCCTAAGTGGCCGGAAGCTTCAGCTCTGTGCACAGTAACCACAAGAAGCAAGCATCCCCATTAACCACTCAATCTGATTATTAACCTCTAAAAATAAAACACAAGTTGGAAAGCTTATTTCCCCCAAAGAAAGGGAAAAAGAAATCAATAATGACTTAGATTCTATTTGTGAACTAAAATGCTCAAGCTGCTGAATAAAATGTGTCATGATGTGACAGTGTTAAAAAAAAAAAAAACAAAACTTACTGGAAAAGCTTGCAAAAAAAAAAAAAAACACAAGAATTGCTTTTGACGGACATTGACATTGTTGAGATGACAATAAATGTCAACAAGATCCTGAAACAAAAAATAACAAAGAAAGGATGAAAGTGTTTGGTGAGCAATTACTGAGTACGGTCATAAACTCCCTAGATAGCTTTCACGTACTCATGCATATGATAGAAACCAGAGTTTTAATTCTTAATGGTGTGGAATGTGGGGCCAGTAGTCTGAGTCTCTACTCTTCATGTAGCAATTTGGGCAAGTGTAATATCCTCCATATGCATCTCTTTCTTTCTCTGGAATAATGAAAATAATAATTTTACAGTATTACTATGACAATGAATGAGGTGATGCATGTAAAGAGCACTTTACATGACATGCAACTCATAAGTATAAATTTATTATTTTTATTACCGGATTTCATCCTCAAAACCCCATGGTATGCAGCTTCCTGTCGAGGATGTAGAACTAAAGCATCAGTGCTATGCTTAAAACAACCAACATCAAATTCATGACTTCTACTGAACCAAGATGGAGTTGATATCACAGAGCAAACAGCTGCCCCAGCCATCAATTCCCACAGGGACAGAGAAAACATGAGCATGTCCTTACTTGAGATCAACACAACAGGACACAAATAAAAAGACTACAACTAGGAAAATTGACAACCTGATGAATGCCAAGTGTAGGCCAATGAGAGAGTCTAAAACTCTGAGGATTAAAGAAATTGGTAGTAGCTACACATTCTGTCAGGATATTTCTCCACAAGTGCCACCAAGTATTCATAGAAAAAACTGAATAAAGCCCTGAGAAATTTTTATTGTGGTACAGACCTGAGAGAGGGGAACATAGGTGGCCATGTGAGAGGGAGGAAAAACTCCATCCAGATACATTTTTTTTCCTATTTGTTTTAAAAAAATCTTGGGGTACTTGGGTGGCACACTTAAGCATCTGTGCTAGGCTCAGGTCATGATCTTAGGGTCCTGGAACCGAGCCCCGGGCTCCTTGCTCTGGCAGATGCTCAACCACTGAGCCACCCAGGGGTCCTGAATAAATAAAACCTTTTAAAAGAAATCTTAATGTGTAGGGTGGGAGAGCAACCATCACTGCTGCTCTCAGTTGAAAATGTACTAGAAAGGGGAATTGGCATGAAAAACCCTACTTCTGTAGGAGGAGCAGGATTACATGCTGAGCTCACAACCATCTATGGTGGAGGAGCAGCAGAACTAAAAGGCCACATTCTTGTAACATGGGCACATGACATACACCCAATAATAAGGCTTCCTAAGAATAAATCTTCAGCCTAGTACCAGGAATCCGTGAAGTTTTGAATAACAAGTAACCTCAGAATATTGCTGGGACAGGGACAGAAGCAGCACAGCAGCACATAGAGATGCACTCTGTGAGGCACATAACAAAGGAAATATCTGAAAAATTGAAAGCTCAGAATCAAATAGACATTGTGAACCAATACCCACTCCACATACAAGACAAAGTACATCCATCAGGGTAACAAGTATCACTTTCTCTCTGAACTCCTGACTAAATTAACTCAAAATCATTTGTTAAAAACAGGAAAAAGGGAAGACATATCATTTATGCATATAAAAATATTTATCTCCTTCTCCACTCTCCACTCAATAAAAATTGTGGAACACTTTTGGGATGCTTGGGTGGCTCAATGGTTGAGAACATCTGCCTTCGGCTCAGGATGTGAATCCAGGGACCTGGGATCAAGTCCCACATTGGGCTCCCTGCATGGAGGCTGCTTCTCTCTCTGCCTGTGTTTCTGCCTCTTTCTCTGTGTGTCTCATGAATTAATAAATAAAAAATCTTTAAAAAAAAATATGGGACGTTTTTTAACCTAAGTAAAGACATATTCAGAACAAGCAAGCAATCTTCAGATCTAGACTTGGACATGGCACATATGTTGTAATTATCAGAGGAGAAATTTAAAATAATTATAATTAATATGCTAAAGGCTCTAATGGAAAAGATAGATCATATGCAAGACCAGATGCATAATTCCAGAAAGATGAGAATTATAAGAAAAGGTCAGATGAAAATATTAGGAAACAAAACACATTAACAGAAGTAAGAATGCTCAACAATACACTTGACACAGCTGAGGAAATAGTGAGTTTGTAGATAGATTAATAGAAACTACTCATATTGAAATATAGGAGGAAAATAAAGAAACAAGAATAACTGAATATCTTATTGAGGTAGAATTGAATTAGTTCAAACGTTCCAACATATGTATAACTGAAGTCTCCAAAAAAGGAGAGAAAGTGAATAACACAGAAGTATTTGAACACATAATGACAAATCTTCCAAAATTAATGAGAGATAATAAAATGTTCAGAAGTCACCAAATAGAATAAGTAATCTTATTAAAAATACAAAATGAAACCAGATATATTTAAACCACTGTAAATAAAAAAAAAAAGTGTTGAGGTCAGACAGTAATGAGGGAAAAATTATATATTAGAAAAACAAAGAGAGGAACTACAGCTTTAAATATCATGCTATACAGAAGTCAATGAAATAACATCTTTAAAGTGTTGAAAATGGGGGAAAAAGTAAAAGGGAAAACAAACAAAAACAAATACCACCAAATTTACTAAGTGAAAGTATCTTTCAAAAAGAAGACTTTCTCAATCAAAACAAAAACTAAGAAAATTAAAAGTGTTACAGAATGCTCTTCAGCTAGAAAGAATATAATAGGCTAAAACATGGGATGCAAAGAAATAAATAGCATTGGGAAGGCTATAAAGGAAGATAAAGCTCAATTCTGTCGCTTAAAAGAATTTTTAAAGCACTATAAGGTAGCTATCTAGTGCAAAAAAATTAGCAATATGCAGTGTGTTTTAGCATATGCACGAGTAAATAAAATAGTAAAATAGCACAAGATATGTTGTGGAATCGCGATAGACTATGACAAGGTTCTTAACCACATGGAGAATGATTTAATACTACTTGAAGGTAAACTCTAAATTAAAATGTGCATTTTAAACCTTAGTACAATAACTTTAAAAATGTATAAATATGTTGCGGATAATGTATAGCAGCTTTATTCTGAGTAGCCAAGTATTAGAAAAAAGCTGATGTGTTTTAACCAGTGAATGGATAAATTAACTGTAGTACATCCATATAAGGAAATGCTTCATTAAATACATGAAATGCTACTTAGCAATAAAAAGGAATGCCCATTTACTGCAGAAGTTAAAATTTGATAAATATTTTAAGCACTGAAATCCACTCCCTTTGAAAAGGCTTTAAACTTCATGTATCTACTAAAAACAAGGGAGTATTCCTAATCCATCTTTCCTTTATTTTATTTCTTTCTGAAAAAAAAACCCAAATCTTTTTTTTCTGACTATATTTTTATAGAATTTGTTATATAATGTTTAAAAAGATTTTATTTATTCATAAAAGACACACAGAGAGAGGCAGAGACACAGGCAGAGGGAGAAGCAGGCTCCCTATGGGGAGCCTGATGCAGGACTCGATACCAAGACCCTGGGATCAAACTCTGAGCCAAAGGCAGACACTCACCCACTGAGCCACCCAGGTGCCACTTTGATAGATAATTTTGTATTGAGTATGCTACTTTTTGTAAATGTTAGCATATACAATAAACATCTATATATGATTCATAACTAGACTGCAATTTCCTTAGAAAGAGAATTTATTTATATTATGTATTAATGTCTTTCCTTAGTCTAATTTGTATTATTTTTTTAAAGAGTTTATTTATTTATTCATGAGACACAAAAAGAGAGAGAGAGACAGAGATACAGGCAGAGGGAGAAGCAGGCTCCATGCAGGGAGCCCAATGTGGGACTCAGTCCCGGGTCTCCAGGATCACACCCTGGGCTGAAGGCGGCGCTAAACTGTTGAGCCACCCGGGCTGCCCCTAATTCGTATTATTAACATGGCTAACTATAAAAAGGATATAGAGTAGAGACTATAGAATCATAAATTTAATAGTAGAAACTATCTTTAAGGTATTAAGATTAAAAATTGAGATTAAAATTTCTTTAGGAATACAAATATATAGAAATCCTTGAGCATAAATAAAGTTATCAAATATAGTCACTTTATTTACAGATGGAGAAACTGAAGTTATTCAGTTAGTATGAGAATAACCTCTGGAGCTGTGACCTTCTGACCCCTAAATCAATACAATATATTTTTTAAGTACATCTTGCTTGCTCTCATATGGTTAATAAATTAGAACCAGTTCTGGCCAACAAATTGATGAAAGGCCCTAAAGACAAAATTCTGAATTTACTGAAGAGTTGGTAACAAATTCTTTTTGAATGATGCATTTTTTTCTTATTTTTATTAAGGGCAATTTTTGCATCCCATATATATATTTCTATGAGAGTGGAAATAAAATAGCTTTCTAAAGCCTATGTAGTTCTCTTCCTCCCACAGTTAAGTGCCTATATTTCATAAAAAATCCAGTCCAGTTTAGTGATTATGTATCAACTTGTGACCTTGATAATAGGTAGGCATTTATGGAGAGCTGTAGTCTATGGAGTCGACTTTCCTCTAACTTAAAAGCTGCTTGAAGGTAGTTTTCAATAGATACACTCGCTTCTGAAGATACTTGAAAGACGTCGCATATGTTAATTACAGCAATCAAGACTCACATAGCCTGGAATTTTACAACTTTTCAGAGAGCCTCTGGGAATAGAATATCTTCCAATTCAGTGGGCAAGTTAAATCTAATTATGCCTCCTTCCTTCTTTTGGCAGCCTCCCCTTTGTACTCTTACAGTCTGCAAATTTAGAAAAATGCAAAAGAAAAAAAAAAGAAAAGATCTAAGCTGTACTATTATCAGGAGAAACGTAGTTCAATATTATTCTACTGTTATACACTCTTCCATTGGCAAAAACTCCTTCTGTTTATTTGTGAAAAGATTGTATTTTCTAGATTGCAAAGAGAAAGCTGGTCAACATGACTAGGAGATGTTATAGATGTTATAGCTACACACACACACACACACACACACACACAAACCAAAAAGCTACTTTTGAGTTTCAAGTATCAGCATTTGGCACCACTTATATTTTCCTTATTTTTAATTGGAGAGAAACTAATTACAGAGAAAGCAGAGCAACCAAGGAGCTGAGACACTCAATATAGAAATAGACAATGCTAGAACAGCATAAAAAAATAGAATTCTGACGCACGACCTATAGCAACCTGCCCTGGAAGCTAACCCTCTTCTATACAATAAACAACACAGGAAATCTACCTGCTACAAGTCAGACCTGTCCTAAATCAGACAGCTATCCTTAGTAACAATCCAGGAAGGTAAGCAAGAACGTCCATGGCATTTGTTCCCAAAAGAGGCCCCAAATGACCAGGACTTGGTTAACAAACAGCTTCTTTAATTTTTGTTCCCACTTCCAACTTACTACTAATCAGAGAATACCAAATGCTCACGCTTAACTCATTACGTAATAGAATGCCCCATCTAGTTAGTGTATATGCAGCTCCCCAGGCCAACAACTTCCAATCAGGGCATCACTGAAATCCTCCTTTTTTCCACCGTAAACCTTTCCCATTCCTCCGTCTGCCTTTGAGTCTCTGCCAAAACACAAGTGAGAGTGGCTGACTTCCTTGCTAAAGCAAGCTCTAAATAAATAGCCTTTGCTTTTCTCATTTGGTTGGTCTTCATTTGTTTGCACAGGGCAGAAAGTCAAAACAACAAGAGCTCTGTTTCAGGATCTTTAAAATGCTTTAATTTTCCTCATGGTTTAAACTGTCCACTTCTTTTGGTTAAACATACTCCCTCTTTTCAACTGTTTTTCTAACATATCCTAGTGGGAATTATTTCATTTGGGGGGCACTTGTGTAATTTATTTAAATAATAAATTATGTATCTCTACATGTTCTGATTCTGATTTTCGTACATAGAATCCATAATTTTTAAATGTCTGCCATTGAAGTTCTAAGGTGCAATTATCACTATTATATATATGTGTGTGTATGTATATACACATAAAGATATATGGATATGAAATTGTGGTGTGTTGAAATAAATATAATTCAAGGGAATGCAATATGTAGTTATTGCTAAACACGGAAATTCTATCTTCTTTCTCTGTTTATTATTTAAGTAATCATATAACCAGTAGCTGGCAATATATGTTTTCCATATTGTGTATCTAACTCAATTTTCTTTATGAATCATTAAAAATTTATAATTGACTATGAATCAATTATTAGAATATTAGTCAGAGACTTTTTTTAGCACTGACTCATTTTTTCATGTTATAAAGGGATAAATAAAGTCAAGTTTTCCATACATTCTTGTTTGATGAGCTGTATTTTTCTTGCAGCACAATTCCAAATGGCTTTTTGTTTTTTAATGTGTGACCACTATAGAGATGTTCAATAAATGTATTCTATACTAATCAAATGGCATTAAACAGACAAAAACAAACAAACAAACAAACAAAACCA
Source organism: Canis lupus baileyi (assembly GCF_048164855.1). Taxonomy (NCBI): domain Eukaryota; kingdom Metazoa; phylum Chordata; class Mammalia; order Carnivora; family Canidae; genus Canis; species Canis lupus. The sequence continues at coordinate 79,769,617 of NC_132839.1, forward strand.
TGAAGTTAGGAGCTGGCAAAGACAATGTAGAACCATCCAAACTCCAGTGCTGTAGATTCCGGTTCTATAGGTCAATAGGTTTTACATAGTTAGTTACCCCTCCCCCAGCTCTTTGTTGCCTTTCTGTATCTCATTCTATTCTAACTCATGTTTACCTTTTAGTTCAACTCTTTGTAACATCCCTGCATATCAGGAATCTTGTCTTATTGGTGTCTGTGTGTATCCACCTACTATTTTGTAAACTATATTGAATAACGGTGCAGATAATAATTTCAAACTATAGAAGATTTCAACCTCATCACTAGAGCTTATAATAATTTATATGAAACTAGACAAGAAGTCCAGACTTCTGTTTTTTTTTTTTTTTTATCTATAAAGCAGAGATTATAATAGTATCTCTTTCACAGGATAAATCAGAGATTTATTTTTTAATTTTTTAAAAAGATTTTATTTATTTAATTGAGAGAGAGAGAGAAAAATAGAGGGACATCACATAAGCAGGGGGAGCGGCAGAGGGAGAGGGAGAAGCAGGCAGGGAGACTGACACCGACTTTATCCCAGGGTCCTAGGGTTGTGACCTGAACTGAAGGCAAACACATACCCAACTAAGCCATCCAAGTGCCCCTATATTAGAGATTTAAATGGAACAGCCTTACAACATGCTTAGACTGGCATCTGGCATAGAGTAGCTGCATGGTAAACAATAGCAAATACCTAACAACACAACGATTCCTTAAATGAATGACTTACAATCCTTGGACCAAGAGAATGGCCTCTGAAATAATTAAGAGCCTCACACTGTGTCTCTTTTATGCGTTTTACTACATGATTGCTATAGAGATATAGCATGTTTTCTTTTCTAGACAGAGCACTAGGGGCCACTGAAGAAAATGTCTCTGGTGGACTCCGGCAACCTTCAGCTGAAATTCCTATCCAAGAGGTAAAGTTTTTACCACTATCCTTTATAAACATGTTCAACAGACATCATTGAGTTTCTCAACATACAAACCTTATAAGTTTCTAAACTCAAAATCTAAAGATATTTGAGATCTTTCTGGGCATTTACTTCTCCCTCTTCTTGACTTGACTATCCTTTTTCCAACCTTAACATTTCAGATTAAATGCTCTTTTCCATTGTGACTGCTTTGTCGGAAGTATTATCCACTTCCACTCCAAACCCATTCTGGTACTTCTATGGTACCATGTCATTATCTTTATTGGACTCATCACATATTGTTTTATTTTGCTGGTTCATTCATTCCCATTGTTTTGTTGTTGTTGCTTTGTTTTGATTGCCTAATTCCTTTAATAGAAATTTCATCTATGAAGGATGAGATTTTTATCTGTCCTGTTTCCATCTTTAATAATGTTTAGGGAATAACGAGTACTCAAATGGTTGTCGAAAACCAGCCTCTGTGATCTGGAGCTGAAATATGTCATGCAAAGACAGAGTTTGGGTATAAAGAGGAACCATGGCTTTCTTGCTTTGCTGGGAAAAGAAGGCTGCAGCAGGTGAAGGCCTTCAAAATTGCAAGCCCACCTGGAGGAAGGGGCTGGGGAGGTTTTATAGAGAAATACAGGATCTAGCTGGTTTTGACCAGAATTCTATATGGCATGCCAGCCTCATGTGTCATGTTTTCATAGTGATGCTGGGTTCTAAAAGGGGGGAGGAGAAGAGGTTTGTAGAAGAGAGGAAAAAGGTTACTCTAAAATCAAGCTTCTTTGAAACATTAGTGCAGCCATTTTGATTTTTTTTCCCTAAAGATTTTATTTATTTATTCATGAGAGATACAGAGGGAGAGAGAGGCAAAGGGAGAAGCAGGCTCCACGCAGGGAGCCTGACGTGTGACTCGATTCCGGGTCTCCAGGATCATGTCCTGGGCTGGAGGTGGTGCCAAACTGCTGAGCCATTGGAGCTGCCCATTTTGATATTTGTTCACCTTTATGCTTTTAAGCAATTTCAAAATAATATGCTGAATAACCAGACACGGGGAAATCTAGAACTTGTTTGTATAATTCTACTCCCCAAATCAGAAAAGTAAAAAGGAATGGAAAGGGTTAAGATTAGGCAAGAGTAAAGGTGGAATATAAGCTTTTCCTTTTTTTATCTATATAAAAGTGTTGATTTAAGTAGTTTTCAATAAGAATATGAATTTTACATACAGATACAGAGAATGATACAAGATACCTTGTGTAAATAGGTTATTTCAGCTTCCTTTAACATTATAAAGCTTTTATAAGGTAATACTAATCTGAAACAATAATTGAAATGACACAAGTATTTAGACATGGCCTAATAGTTAAAGCTACTCAAGAGTCTTTGTTGCTCAGGAATTTAAACATTTTGTCTTCTAAGAGCTATTTTCTTGAATGGTAATTCTATTGGACTAACTACTAGATTAGTTAGTACATGGATTTGGCATAATTAATATGACACTTTTTTTTTAGTTTTTTCTCTGCTTTTCAGATGTGGCTTTCTTGCTGTGCTAATGTAAAATCTTCCAAGACAAGAACAATGTTTAACTTATTTGGTGTCCCCTAAAATGCTGTGTCTTGCACTTTTCTTATAGGAAATGCCGACTAAATGAAATCTATGTATAATTGAACCCATGGTGTGCTCTTTACACTATTACCATACAGATCACTATTTTATCTCACTTAAAATCCTAATTAATTTATTGAGGTTCATATTTATAGTTACAAGAATAAATGCAAAATAAAGTTATGTTGAAAGGAAGATATAACCTAATTTAAAATTCATTTGGATTCCTCATCCAGAGAAACTGTGAAACAATAAATGTACATTATTTTAAGCTGCTGAATTTGAGAGTAATTTGTTATGCAGCAATATATACCTAATACAGCATGCATAATAATTCTTCTTCTACTCACTCAAAAATATATTAGTTGCATAAGTTCCTGTGTCAGACTCTTAAAAAATAGGCAACAGGTAACAAAATGTAAGATGTGGTAGCTAGTATGCCTACTGACATCTCCTACACCAACAGGCAGATAATCCATGTGAACCTGTGAATGGATATATAGTAACAAGATAGACAGTGATAAATCTTAAAAGATTTTAAAATCCAGGGCTTAGAGGGCACGAAGGAGAGAATTTGAAGGTCTATATGTCAAAAAAGACATGTTGAAATCCTAACCCTCATTACTTCAGAATATGATTTTATTTGGACCTAGGGCCATTGCAGATGTAACTAGTTAAGTTGAGACAAAGTCATACTGGAGTAAGGCAGGCCCCTAATCCGAGTTGATGGGCATCCTTATACAGAAGACAACCACGTGATAACAGATGCATCCAGAAAGAATGTCACGCGATGATGAAAGCATAGATTGGAGCTGTGCAGCTGCAAGCCAAGGATGGTCAAAGCCTGATGAAAAACCACCAGAGCTAGGAAAAGGCAAGTGAGAATTCCTCGACAGGTTTCAGAGGGACATGGCTCTGTTGACATTTTGATTTGAAACTTCTAGCTTTCAAAACTGTGAGATAATAAATGCTTGTTATGTTAAGCCTCCCAATGTGTGGCGATTTGTTACAGCAGTCACAGGAAACTAATACACGAGGATTTGGCATCAGACCACCTGGGTTTTGATTCTGGCTTCACACACGAATGCTGCAATATTGGGCAACTTATTGAACCTCACCTCGTTTGTGGTACTTTGTTAACAGCAGCCTTTGGAAGCTAATACAGAAAAGGGAGACTTTTCCTAGCATTTCATTAGGATTTTCACATCCTTATTTCAGGAGCTTTGGACTCAAAACAGTGATATATTTCATTTTGCCTTTATCATCCAGAGGCAACTGTAGTCCAACCACTCAGACTCTAGAGTCAACCCTGCCAGCATGGGAATCTTAGTTCCAAAAGTTACATGTTGTATTTTTGGGGGCATGTGACTCATGCCTTTTTGCCTCAGTTTTCGGATCTCTAGAATGGGCATATTAAGCTGTTATAATACACAGTTTTATCACAGGATTTAATAAGACAATGCAGATGAAATGTTAGAAACAGTGCTGTGTGCACTGTGAGCACTTAATACGTGTTAAATACAATATTCTCCCCAGAACCGGTCTTGTCATGCATAGATCTGGCTGTGGCCAAGAGGCCAGAAGAGACTTCTCTTCTGCTGGTGCTAGGTTAAGGTGTGAATGGCCTAGTTGTTCTCTGTCTTTAGATCACTTCTGAGTTTCTTGTGCCATACACATTGGAGATGAGGGTTGGGTGAGTTAAATTCCTAGGCAAGGTTGGTTTCTTTCCTAATCTTTTACAGTAGCAGGCACATCTTCCAACATGCCTAACACACAAGGAAAGAAGTCTCATCCTTCCCTTGGACTCTATTTCTGTAACATATCCCAATGCATCTCAGTTGATAAGCCAGTCCTGCCTCTAAAGAATGAAAATGGCTCAAAATAATACCAATGCTCTTCAGGATGCCAAATGGGACTTTCCACTAGCTGTGTGGCTAGGGCAAATAGGAGACGGCCAAAGAGAGAGGGCAGACAAAACTACTGTACTCCCTGCGCACAATGAGTTATAGCTTCAAAAGAAGAAGAGGAGTTGAGAGGTGCTAGGAAAGAAACAGCGGCTGTCAGACCCACCTTGCCTGAGGCATTCTGAAAGCAGGAGGTTTTTTGATCAAAGACAGCAAGGATGAAGTGAACCTGAAGAGAGAACCACAAACTGCACTAGTTTGGGCAAAGACTTGACGCCTCTGAAAACTAAAGAAGTTTTGTGTGAATGCCATGTGGGAAGGATTATAGCGAAAAGGACTTCCTTAGAGTCCACAGCTGCACTGTCCAATTACAATAGCCACAGGGAACGTGTCCTGAGGCAAATATTACCAGAAATCTTTGCCTATGACCTGGATGAAGAATTTAGGCTAAACCCATTCCATCTACAGATGAAACAATGTAGGTGTGGATTGCTTCACAAGATCAAATTTAGTAAGAGTACAATTTGATATCACTGTTTTTATTTTTCATAAGAAAAGGGGACAAGAGCAAAACAATACCCTAATGGAAAGTTTAAAGGCAGGAATATAGAATAATGAAATACTGTTTAGGCGCACACACCTAGCTTGGAGCCTTCAGTGGGTAAAAAAAGGGATAGATCTGCACTGTAATGTTGTTGCCCTTTTTTGTAGTATAATAAGATTCTATTAAGTGAAATATTAAAAAATTGTCTTTAATTAAATCAAACTGCTAATATTTTGTTTTAATTCTTGTTTTGTATTTTCCTGAAAGCTATTTCGTTGTTTCTGTGGTTGTTGTCCTAAGTGATTTGGATTTTTGCCATTCTACCACTAACAGTCCATTTATCTTTTCATGTAGAGAAATTTGTAGAGAGACTGAAAGGATTTGATCTGCACACATATTAACTATAGATCGGAATTTGGAAAAAAAATTTTGAAGCACATTTCTTTATTGTCATATAACATGCATAGACAAGTGTGTACCTTTGAATAAATTTTCACGATATGAATATATTAAAATAATTAGCATCCAGGTCAAGTACTAGAACATTGCCACTCCCAATGAGGTCTCCTCATCCTGCTCCTAGACCCTACTCCTCTCTAGATAGACACTGCCTATATATCCAAGATCTTAGACAACTTTCTCATCTTCCTACTTTATATACATGGAATCGTATCATATGCATCCTTCTATACCTGTCTTCATCAGTTTGATAGTATGTTTGTGAAATTAATCTATGCTATTGAATAAAGCAGTAGTTGTTCTCTCTCGTTGCTGTGAAGTTCTCCATAATTTGAATATACTACAATTTACTTCTTCTACGACTATGAACATTTAGATTATTTTCATTTTTTTCTTTTATTTAAATTCATGTTATTTGTCATATAATATTAATTTCAAGATAGAGCTTAGTGACTCATCTATTGGATAGAGCAGTAGTTGTTCATTCTCATTGCTATGTAGTTCTCCATAATTTGAATATACTATAATTTACTTGTTCTACTTCTATGGACATTTAGATTATTTTCATTTTTTTTGTTTTATTTAAATTCATATTAGTTGTCATATAATGTATTATTAATTTCAGGGTAGAGTTTAGTGATTCATCATTTGGATATAACACCCAGGGATCATTACATTAAGAGCCCTCTTTAATGCTCATCACTGAGTTACTCTATCCCCTCATCTACCTCCAACCCAGAAACCCTCAGTTTGTTCTCCATAGTTAAGAATCTTCTTTTTTTTTTTTTTTCTTTTTTTTAATTTTTTTTTTCTCATAGTTAAGAATCTCTTTTGGTTTGTCTCCCTCTCTATTTTTGTCCTATTTTATTTTTTTTCTTCCCTTTCACTATGTTCATTTGTTTTGTTGTTTAAATTCCATATATGAGTAAAATCATGTGGTATTTGTCTATCTCTGACTGACTTATTTCACTTAGCATAATACCTTCTAGTTCCATCCATGTCGTTGCAAATGGCATGATTCCATTCTTTTTGATAGCTGAGTAATATTTTGTAATATATATATATATATATATCCATTCATCCATCTTTATCCATTCATCCATTGATGGACATCTGAGTTCTTTCCATATTTTGGCTATTGTGGACTTTGCTGCTATAAACACTGAGGTGGGTGTGCCCCTCTGAATAACTCTGTATCCTTTGGATAAATACCTAGTTGTGCAAGTGCTCGGTTGTAGAGTAGTTCTATTTTTAACTTTTTGAGGAACCTCCGTACTGTCCAGAGTGGCTATACTAGTTTATATTCTCATCAACACTGCAAGACAGTTCCTCTTTCTCTGCATCCTCCCCAAAATCTTTTGTTTCCTGAGTTGTTTATTTTAGCCATGCTCACAGGTATGAAGTGGTATCTCATTGTGGTTTTGATTTGCATTTCCCTGATGATGGGTGATGTTGAGCATTTTTTCATGTGTCTGTTGGCCATTTGTATGGCTTCTTTGAAGAAATGTCTGTTCATCTCTTCTGCCCATTTCCTGTTTGGTTTTTTGTTTTGTTTTGTTTGTTTTGTTTTGTGTGTGGAGGTTGATGAATTCTTTATATCTTTTGGATTCTATCCCTTCATCTGATATGTCATATGCAAATATCTTCTCCCATTCCGAAGTTTGCCTGTTTCCTTTGATGTGCAGAAGCTTTTTATTCTGATGAAGTCCCAATACTTCAGTTTTGCTTTTGTTTGCCTTGCCTCCAAAGACATGTCTAGCAAGAAGTTGCTGTGGCCTAGGTCAAAGAGGTTGCTGCCTATGTCCTTCTGTAGGATTTTGATGGATTCCTACCTCACATTTAGATCTTTCACCCAGTTTGAGTTTATTTTTGTGTATGGTGTAAGAAATGGTCCAGTTTCATTCTTCTACATGTGTCTGTTCAATTTTCCCAACATTATTTGCTGCAGATACTTTTTTTGCACTGGATATTCTTTCCTTTTTTTTGAAGATTAGTTGACCATAGAGCTGTAGGACCATTTCTGGGTTCTCTACTCTGTTCTATTGACCTATGTGTCTGTTTTTGTGCCAGTACCACACTGTCTTGATGGTTATAGCTCTGTAATATGGTATGAAGTCTGGAATTGTGATGCCTCCAGCTTTGGTTTTCTTTCAACATTACTTTAGCTATTTGTGGTCTTTTCTTGTTTCACATAAATTGTAGAATTCTTTGCTCCAACTCTGTGAAAAATGTTGGTGGTATTCTGGTAGGGATTGCATCGAATGTGTAGATTGCTTTAGATAGCATAGACATTTTAACAGTATTTGTTCTTCTAATCCATGAGCATGGAATGTTTTTCCATTTCTAGTGTCTTCCTCATTTTCTTTCATAAGTGTTCTATAGTTTTCAGAGTAAGATCTTTTACTTCTTTGGTTAGGTCTCTTCCTAGGTATCTTATGGGTTTTAGTACAATTGTAAACAAGATTGATCCCTTGATTTCTCTTTCTGCTGCTTCATTGTTAGTATGAAAAAATGCAACAGACCTCTATGTGTTGATTTTATATCTGGCAATTTTGCTGAATTCCTGTATCAGTTCTAGCATTTTTTTTTTTTTTTTTTTTTTTTTTTTAGTGTAGTCTTCCAGGTTTTCTACATAGAGTATCATGTTGTCTGTGGAGAGTGAAAATTTAGCTTCTTTGTCAATTTGGATGTGTTTGATTTCTTTTTGTTGTCTGATTGCTGAGGCTACTACTTCCAGAACTATGTTGAACAACAGTGGTGAGAGTAGACATCCCTGTCATGTTCCTAACCTTAGGAGAAAAGTTCTCAGTTTTTCCCTGCTAGGGATTAGCTGTGGATCTTTTGTATATGGCCTTTATGATGTTGATGTATGTTCCTTCTATCCTTACATGGTGAAGGTTTTTATTCAAGAAAGGATGCTATATTTTGTCAAATGTCACCCAGGCATCCTGATCATATAGTTCTTATCCTTTCTTTTACTAATGTGGTATATCACATTGATTAATTTGTAGATGTTGAATCACCCATTTATCCCTGGAAGCCCAGGAATAAATCCCACTTGGTCGTGGTGAATAAACCTTTTAATGTACTATTGGATCCTATTAGTTAATATCTTGTTGAGATTTTTTGCATCCATGTTCATCAGGGATATTGGTCTGTAATTCTCCTTGTTAGCAGGGTCTTTGTCTAATTTTGGGATCAAGGTAATTCTGGCCTCATGGAATGAATTTGGAAGTTTTCCTTTCATTTCTATTTTTTGGAATATATTCAGAAGAATAGGCATTAATTCTTCTTTAAATGTTTGGTAGAAATCCCCTGAGAAGATAGCTGGCCCTGGACTTTTGTTTGTTGAGAGATTTTTGATTACTGATTCAATTTCTTTGCTGGCTATAAGTCTGCTCAGGTTTTCTATTTCTTCATTTTTTTTAGTTTTAGTAGTTTATATGCTTCTAGGAATTTATCCATTTTTTCCAGATTCAGATTGCCTAATTTGTTGGCATATAATTGCTTATAATAGTCTCCTATAATCATTTATATTTCTTCGATATTGGTTGTGTTTCATCATTTTTAATTCATGATTTTATTTATTTGAGACTTTTTTTCTTTTCTTTTTGATAAGTCTGACTAGGGGTTTATCAATCTTGTTAATTATTTTAAAGAACCAGCTCCTAGTTTTGTTGATCTGTTCTATTGCTTTATTTTTAATTCTATATCATTGATTCCTGCTCTATATTATTTTTCTTCTCTTGCTGGATTTAGGCTTTATTTGCTGTTCTTTTTCCAGCTCCTTTAGGTGTAAATTTGGACTGTAATATTTGCTGCATCCCAAACATTTTGAACTGTCATGTTTTCATTTTCATTTGCTTCCATGTATTTTTAAAGTTTTTTTTTTAAATATTTTATTTATTTATTCATGAGAGACACAGAGCAAGAGGCAGAGACACAGGCAGAAAGAGAAGCAGGCTCCATACAGGGAGCCCAATGCAGGACTCCATTCCGGGACCCCAGATCATGCCCCGGGGCCAAAGGCAGACGTCCAACCTCTGAGCCATCCAGGTATCGCTCTTTAGTGGGATATTCTTTAATCTCCATGTATTTGTGGTCCTTCCAATTGTCTCCTGGTGGTTGACTTCAAGTTTTATAGCAGTATTGTCTAAAAATATGTAGAGTATGATCTCCATCTTTTTGTACCAGTTGAGTCCTGAATTGTGACCTAGTATGTAATTTATCCTGGAGAATGTTCCATGTGCACTCACAATATATTGTTTGATCCAGGATAGGAAGAAGAGAGAAGATACTGGTTACTTTGGGTCTAAGCTAATTAAATTTTGTTTTTACTTATTTTAATACCTAAAATATTACTATGTTTTTAAATTAGAGATCTGGGAACAAATTTTACATTATTTTTTAATTAAACTTTGAATTTCAAGATATAGATTCATATGCAGTTTAAGAAATAATACAGAAAATTCCCATGTACCACATAGCCAGTTATTCTGATGGTAACATTTTGCAGAACTATAGTGCAATATCAAAACCAAGATATTGACATTGGTATTGAGGCATTCAAGGTGCAAACCATTTCCATCACCACAGAGATCCTTTTTGTTGCCTGTTTAGAGTCATCCTTCTTCTCTCTCTTATCCCAGCCAATCAGTAATCTGTTCTACATTTCTCTAATTTTCTTAATTGAAGAATATGATATAAATGGAACTATAGTATATACAACCTTTTGAGATTGGCTTTTTTTTTCCACTTAGCATAATCCCCTGGAGATTTATTCAAGTTGTTTGGGGTATCAGTAAGTTCTCCTTTTAATTTTTGACCAGCAGCACATGATATGGAAGTACCACAAATTATTCATTCATCAGTTGAAGTATTTCTGGCCATTTCCAGTCTTCTGATTATTTCTAAAAGGTTATAGATGTTATGAACATTTATATACAGGTTTTTGTGCAGATAAAATTTTTTATTTCTCTAACATAGAGACTCAAGAGTGCAATTGCTGAGCAATAACATCATTTCATTTTTTAAAACATCATTACCAAAAGATGAGGCTTTGATTAGATTGTTTTAACATAAAAAGAATTCTATAATAATGTAAATTCTTCTGTCATTTTTAATTGTGTCACAGATATGATCTTTTTTATCATTTTGGAATGTTTTAATTATCCCATTTCTCCCATTATCTTCATTTATTTTGAAAGAATATTTTGGCACATAACCTTGTTTCAAACACTTATTGTTGGCAGTAAAATGGTCAAGAAAGTTAGGATAGTAGTCCACCATTGCCATCATATTTATTGACATTGCTCATTTATTTTATCAGTATTCTAGGTAGAATTACCATTATTTCCTTAATCAATTACTGTACCTAACTCTTAATTTTTGTTCTTACTACCTCTCCAATTACTATCATTGCTAGAAACTAGTATATAATATTTTTTGAAGGCCGATAAAAAATCTTCAGTTTACTTTTTCTTCAATTTATTAGGTTTCATTTTGTTTCTCTCGAATACTTAAAACTTTACCCAGACTTGAAACCTGAAAGAATTGAGACAACTATATAAATAATATAAAAAACATACATACATAAAGACAAAATTAGAAATGAAATTAATATACCATGTTGGTTGTTGTGGTTGAGGAGAGGATTTTGTGTATTTCCAGCAGTCAAGGTTTATAACCATTGGAAAATCTTCACAATGATCCTCAGAACTGCATATTATCATCTACATTTTGTAGGTTTAGAAGTGAAAGTTCAGAGAAATAAATCACCAAAAACACGTTCATTTTGAGACAGTTGGTATTTTAATCCACATTTATCTGATTATATAGTCAATTTTCTTCGTTAAGAAAAATCAAACCTATAAAATAGAACAAAATAACAAAGTAAAATTATGTGAAAAACAAAAGCTTGTTCAAATTGTATAAATTTATGGTGCACATAAGAGAGTAGTTTAGTTGGCTATGTGTGACAACATATATACTCTATATGTAACGACATGGTTTATTAACATTTTGTTGTAGAGAATTAGTATATGCTTTGATCTGATTTGTTATTTTTTTTTCTTTTCACATAGGTACATCAATCACTTACAAGCAGATGAAAAAATTTTCCTGTCCCTTCTTGTAAATTTTTAAGATACAGACTCTCCTTAATTCCAGAGTTAAAGAACAGACATTCTATTAACCTAACAGCATGGAATAGGCCCACTCTGATCTAAAACTCTACATAGGATTTTTACTTAAATTTTTTTCAGGTGCTTAGAGAGATAAGACAAAAGTAGAAGAAATATGGGAGATTAGTTGAAGACTAGAGGTCAGAGGTTGGAAAAAAGGGTAGGATCACGTGAGGGGTAAAAGCATGAACTATGCTTGAATATAGTATTCAAGAGATACAAAAATCGCTTATGTAATTATCCCTTATGTAACTTTTGACTCTGGAAAAAAAAATTTAAGTCTCTATTACTGAGTTAGGAATTTGAAAGGGCCATATGGAATGAAACCTTTGTAAGAAGATGGTTGAACTTCTTACTTGTGGTGGCCAAAACCCTGGGCTCTTTCTCAGTTTTCTTTTTTTTCTTTTTTAAAGATTTTATTTATTTATTTGTGGGAGACAGACAGAGAGAGAGAGAGACAGAGGCAGAGACACAGGCAGAGGGAGAAGCAGGTCCATGCAGGGAGTCTGATGCGGGACTCGATCCTGAGACGTGATCCCCGGACTCTGGGATCACGCTCTGGGTCAAAGGCAGGCACTAAACCCCTGAGCCACCCAGGGATCCCCTCTCAGTTTTCTTCAGCATGTTAGCCCCAAGATTTTGGTACAACAGAATGAGCAATAACTCAGATGAACTCGCCCATCTTAGTAAGTGGAATTCTTTAATAGAATTTAATTTGCTATTTTTACAAAAACATAAATATCACATTTATTGCATTATTTGTATATTCCCACAACTAAGAAGCTCAGGCATAAGCTTTCGATTACTATAGCTCTGTATTATAGTTTAAAATCAGGCAGTGTGATGCCCCAGCTTTCTGATGCCCCTGTTTCTCAATATTGTTTTGGCTATTCAGGGTCTTTTATCATTCCACACAAATGTTAGGATGGTATGTTCTATCTCTGTGAAAAAAAATGTCATTGTTCCCTTGATAGGGATTACATTCTTTCAATCCATGAGCATAGAATATTTTTCCATTTTTTTGGGTCTTCTAATTACTTTCATCACTGTCTTACAGTTTTCAGTGCATAGATCTTTCATCTTCTTGGTTAAATTTATTTCTAGGTATATTATTGTCTGATGCAGTTGTAAAGAATTATTTTCTTAATTTCTCCTTCTGATAGTTTGTTGTTAGTATATAGATTGCAACAGATTTTTGCATGTTGATTTTTATAACCTGTAACCTTACAAAATTTATTAGTTTTAAAAGCTTTGTGTGGAGTATTTTAAGGTATTCTATAAATAGTAGCATGTCATCTGCAAATAGTGAGTTTTATTTCTTTGTTTCCAATTTGGATTCTTTTATTTCTCTTTCTTACATAATTACTCTGGCTAGGACTTCCCAAACTATGTTGAATAAAAGTGATAAGAGTGGACATTTTTGTCTTGTTCCTAATCTTAGAGGAAAAGCTTTCAGTATGATGTTAGCTGATATTACCACCTAGGGTTGGTAGCCTACCAAGAAATACCTCTCCAATTTTTACAGTTCTGTAGAACTTAGGAACCCAAACTTCCTAACTACCAGAGCTAGATGATCAATGAACATCCCCTGCAAGGACTATGTACATACTCTGGCTTTGGTGATGCCCCTTACCCTGGAGAATGCCGGGCCAGGGCACACCCGCTCACTTTCTATGGGTGTAGGAGGGCTCAGAACTGGGGCATACCTTCCAGCACTATCAAGATAGTAGAGGGCACAAAAAGTGGTGCTTGTTAGCACTTCTATACTCAGCAGAGCCCCCGAAACCCCAAAAATTAGCAAAAAAAATCTTCACAGATAGTCCAGACTTTTTAAACTGCTGCTTTTGCACTAGTCTCCAGAGTGAGTGAGTCAACAAGCAAGCCCTTTAAGAGAAGTATCTCAGTTCCTTGTGGCACTTTGTCTCCTGGATGCGAGTCTGTTGGTTTTTAAAGCCAGACATTTGGGAGGCTTGTCTCTTCACTGTAGTTCCCAGGAGTTAGGGTGCCTAATGTGGGACATGAACCCTTCAATCCTCAGAGAGAAGCTCTGGATTTGTGAGCTCCTTCCCAATTGTGGATCACAGCACAGAGCATGGGGCTTTGAGCAGGATTGTACCTCTGCCTCTCCTAACCATCTTAAAGTGATCTTTTTACTATTTATTGTGAAGAATTAGCTAGTCTTCAGGTCTTCTCTTTTTTAAAAGTGTATTTTATTTAAATTCAATTGGTTAACATGTCGTATATCATTAGTTTCAGATGTAGAGTGCAGTTATTCATCCATTGCATATAACCCCCAGTGCTTATTACAACATGTGCCCTCCTTAATGCCCATCACCCAGTTACCCCATCCCCCCACCCACCACCCCTCCAGCAACCCTCAATTTGTTTCCTATACTTAAGTGTCTTTTATGGTTTGTCTCCCTCTGATTTCATCTTATTTTATTTTTGCTTCCCTTACCCTATGATCCTGTTTTGCTTCTTATACACTACAAATAAGTGAAACTGTATGATAATTGTCTTCCTCTGATTGACTTATGTCACTTAGCATGATATTCTCCAGTTTCATCCTCATCCTCAACATATCTTCTTTATGTTGATGGGCATTGGGCTCTTTCCATAGTTTGAGTATTGTGGACATTGCTGCTATAAACATTGGGGTACAGGTGTCCCTTTGGATCACAATGTTTATATCCTTTGGGCAAATACCTAGTAGCGCAATTGCTGGCTCATAGGTTAGCTCTATTTTTAACTGCTTGAAGAACCTGCAAACTATTTTCCGGAGTGGCTGTACTAGGTTGCATTCCCACCAACAATGTGGGATGGTTCCTTCAAGTCTTTCCTCGAGGAAAGAGGAAATTGTTTCATATGTAGATTTGTTGTGTCCATGGGAGGAGGTGAGTTCAGGATCTTACTATGCTGCCATCCTGGACTGTCCCCTTAAGTGGTTTTACATGATTTATTATTTAACGGACCTTGTAAAGAAAATGTTTTACAAGTAACACTAATACTTGTAAAGAAAAATAGTCTTCTATCTTCTGAATGAGAATTTAAATGCAAAGTTGATTAAAGAGAATGATCAATGATTCCTTGAGTGCTATTATGTATACTGCTCATGTGTGTTAGGAGCCAAATGCATGGCAAGATTTACATCGTGAAATAAAGAAAGATGTGATACATTCAGTCAAAATGATGTAGGTTGAGGTTTGTAATTGTGATGAACAAGGAATTTCATGGAATCTGTATCTTTTCAACATGGAGATTGTCCTCTTTCTCTAAAAGAGAGAAAGAGGAATATTCATCAGTTCTGTACATTGCCTGTATTATACAACTCAGTGTTCTTATGTGGATAAAGAACAGAGAAACACAGACAGAAAAATGCCATTAGAAGTGAACATGTGCCATATGATCCGGTTAGTGTGTCAGAAGCAAAAGTTTTTTTTTTTTTTTTTTTTTTTTTAAGTTATGTGAGTTTAAGGGAATACATAACCATATCATGGAAATATAATGGACTAAAATTGAGCATTTAAAATAAGAGCATTGAGTAATTGCAGGCACAGATACTAAGAATACTGTGCAATTAGTATAATTGCTCTGATAGAACACATCAACATGGAATAAAAGTAGCACACAAAACTGAAGAAATCAGTGAACCAAATAGAGAATAAATGGAGGTGGCATGTTATGTTTGGGCTGTACTGAGGTACTCCGGTTTTTCCCATTTTTAGAGATGAAAGAAACTACAAGTAGACATAATACATTACATCTTGTAGGACTTTTGCACCTTTATTCTAACCTACTTTCACTAAGTATATCTGTGTATATATCTTAGAGTTCACCCTTAGACAGAATATGTTAATATAATCATTATCACATCTTTCTAAATGAGAGAGCATAAAGGGGCACCAGGCATAAATTAAATTAATTTTTTCTCACTAGTGTGTTTACCAATACTGAAAAATGTAATGCTTGATTTTGTTGGTTTTGTTATTGTTTTCTTTCTTCTTTCTTTCTTTCTTTCTTTCTTTCTTTCTTTCTTTCTTTCTTTCTTTCTTTCTCTCTTTCATGTTCTTCTTAACCAGGATAAAAAGCTAGGAGAGATTTATTGCCCACTTATTTTTGGAAAGAGTCCAAGGATAGTTTTTGTTCCCTGTCTTGGAGAAAGGAGCATAACTGTAATTTTCTTAATTATGTGAGGTGCCACAAGTAAAAAGGTAGCAGCACTAGCTCAGTTCCCTGTGGGAGCATCAGCATCTGTGAGAGTTTGCACAATTCTTGAATTAGTAAGCTTCTCAACAGGGGGGAGCTAAGCTTGTTATTCTATTTTGGATCTGAGAAAATGTTTCAAATTTACCAGTGGCATTCTGAAAATGCCTTACCAATCACCTAAGCATTGTTGTGTAATTCTGAAATGTGCTGAAAGAATGTCGACAAGATAGATTTTTGAAAAGTAGATTTGACAATGGAATTCAAATTAGAGGAATTCAAACCTTCTTTTTTTTCACTGTGCCACAATTTTTATAGATGTTCTTAAGAGGAGATGCACAGTTAACTCCATATATGGCATTTGAAAATATACGTGGAGGTTGCAGGTATTTTTATTAAATAACTTTTTAATAATAAGGAAAGGAAGAAATCTTTTTTTCTGTTCTTTTCTCATAAAATGATTAGCCTGTTACTCTGCGGAGTTTTAAACTGCAAGTTACAGGCATAGAAATTTGGATAAGTCTATATTCAGTTCAAAAGAAAAAAAAGAAACATAAAGAGGCAGTTAAGCACTTATCTTTCTATTCATTGTCAAACTGCAGCAAATGCAAAATACTGCTTAAACTTTAAGTAATACTGAGAATAAAAAAGGAAGTGTATATTTTATATCTCTTCAGAAATAAGTTTTGGTTTGCTATATGTTTTTTTGTTGGGTAGAGGAAAGTGAAGCATGTTTGTAGGTTTGGGAAGGTAATGATGAAGTTTTAGAATATAGGTGAGGTCTGGAGCCGAAGACCAAGGAAGAATTCTTGAGATGTCTTTTGTGCAAAATGGTGGCTTTATTAAAGCACAGGGATGGGACCCATGGACAGGAAGAGCTGCTGCCCCAGGCCTGTGAGGGGTGTCTTGATTATATACCTGGGAGTTGGGAGGGGTTTGAGGATAGCTGCTCTCTAAGGAATTTTGGAAGCAAGATTTCCAGGACCTTGAGGGGGCTAGCTATTGTTGGGAAAAGGTCACTTATTACCATCTAATGAAACCTTAGTCATGAGACCTTTCAAATGTATGTTGGTGGGCCATGTGGATGATTGCCAACGTGTATCTTGGGGGTTTAGAGATAAAGGAAATTTTTTTTTTAAGATTTTATTTATTTATTCATGAGAGAGAGAGAGAAAGAGAGGGAGAGGCAGAGACACAGGCAGAGGCAGAAGCAGGCTCCATGCAGAGAGCCTGATGTGGGATAGGATGCCAGGACTCCAGGATCATACCCTGGGCCGAAGGCAGATGCTCAAACACTGAGCCACCCAGGTGTCCCAGAGATAAAGGACATTTCTAAAGGAATTTTAATATGTTAAAGTAGGCTTACAGAATCCTGGGCGTCTGGCTAAGATCCTTGTGCCCTTAGTAAAGAACACTGAGGCAGTTGAGTCCATAGAGGAATGTCCTTTTGCCTGTTTCAAGGACTTGTCAATGTGCTGCCCCAGGCTCATTCATGCCTTGTCCTCAGCTAGCCCGGTGTTCCTTAATCAGTAAGACTAGAAAGAGGATGGTTGAAAACTGTAGAGTTTGGTGAAAGCTGTAGAGTTTGGTGAAAATTGAAGATCTATGTCCCCTGAGGAGGTGGAGAGGATAGGCACATTAATCAGAATTGTTTTGGGCTGCCTCCAAAATAGAAAACATGTCTACCTGTGGGTTAGGCAAATAGGAGTTTATTTTTCTTATTTAACAAGAATTCCAGAAGTAGGAGTTACAGTCATTATTTAGTGGCTCAGTGGTGGAAAGCCATCCCTAGCCATCGTGTTGACATTGAATAGGAGCAAGGAGATAGCCATATCTGAAACTCTGCTCTCTTATACAGGGATCAAAATAACTTCCCCAGAGACTTCTCCAGCCAAAATCAAAATAGGTGATATCAACCAGAACTAGTCATATAAATGAACACCATTTATTTGGGTGAACAAAAGTGGGAAATGGCATTGTAGAGATGGGTTTGAAGAAGCATGGTCATTGTCCTGTCCTTGACACAAAATCAAGGTTATGTTAGCAAGGAAAAAGAAAAGAATAGAGGTAGAGAAATAACTGAATCTCTAATTAGATCAAATAAATGGAAGTAATTATGGAAATCATAGACTGGAATAACTAGTGGGAACGTTTTCCATCAAGATCGGGAGTAAACAGAAATTATAGATGCAAATGTTGATCTATTTACTGGTAAAAGGATAGATCTTAAGATAATCTATATCTTCTTATATTCAATTTAAAAAGAAAGCAAAAGAATGAAAGTGATTTGAAAAGTATGAAAAAAGAGCAATCAGGAGAAAGGGGAGATGCATTGTGTTTGAGAGAAATGTATGCAACTTAATTCTTAATGATAGCCTGAGATCATTTGGTTTGAGGCATTGGATTTTCTTCAGTAATTGCACATAGATCAGAGCTGACAAATTTTTGCCTCTCTTCCAGCTCTACAACACCCTCTCAACCCATGTGAAAAAACATAGGATTTCTTAATTCTGCAAAGATTTCCAACATTTCCTTGAAGATGATATACTATTGATTTTCTGCAAATGTTATGATTCTAGTACAAGATTTTTCAACCTCTGCAATACTTTTCTTTCAGTTGGATAATTCTTTGCTGTAGGGACCTTGCTGTATATTATAGCAAATTTGGTACCATTTTGAGCTTCTGGCAGCATCCCTGACTTCTTTACACAGGATGCCACTAGCAACTATACTTTCCTTTCTCTTACCTCCCACCTGCCAAGTTTCTGACAGTGAAAAAAGCTTTCCGGATATTGCCAAATGTCTTTTGAGGGGCAAAAATATATGTAACAGTGGACGTTTCTGGACCATTAGCAAAGGGATCAGCTGGTTGCTTGATGCAAATGGAGACTCTAGGACTCTACTGTAATTTGCTGCATCAGAATATGAATTTTAATAAGATGCCCCACAGAATTCATATGCACATTAAATTCTGAGATACAGTGATCTATAAAATGCCAATAGACTTTAAGTTCTTTTCTCCCATCCAATCTTCAACATTTATAGTCCCTTGACAGATTGCAGCCAGATTAATCCATTAGTATCTTAAGATTTCCTGGAGAATAAAATTGAAATTGTTTCTTCTCCTTGGTTTTTGAAGCTTTCCATGATCACAACCCCAAGCAAGTTTAGAATGTAATTTCATAAGTATCTCATTCAAAAAGTGGACATTCCAACCAAACTCTATTCACTAGAAATGCCTTCCATGTTCTGAATCTGCCTATTGAAATAGTATGCGCCATTTCAGGCAACCTAGCAAAAGCCCAGCCTCCTCCACAAAACCTTCCATTTTCTTTGTACTTAAACTCTTCTCTCTCCACTCTCCGTTTATTTTGTGCATGTGTGAAGTAGAATACAAGACATTGAGTATGGAAGTGAAATAGACTGGGTTAAAATGTGATTCTGCTGCTTACTATCATCTTTGGCAAAGTAATTAACTTCCGTAAGCTTCAGTTGCCTTATTTATAAGTTGGGTTTACTCTAAGTCTGTTCATCAAGAATTGACTTGACAATTAAATGAGATAATGCATGAAAGGACTGACACAGAAAACACTGAACAAATAATGATCTTTGCCATTATTAATGATAATAATAACAATAATAATACAATTCATACACTTCGTTACACATTAAGCAACACAGAAGTGTTTGAATTTAAAAGTAACACCTTTTATATTCTATCATTTTATTCAACAGCAGAAACCACTATAAAATGTTAATATTAACAAAATATTAATATTAATCATTTACATATTAATTTAGAAGTATCTAATTAATTTTTACATCCCCGTATATTATTTACACTGGTATGCCCAACAGTTATTATAATAACAGAGTAAGTTATTAATAAATATTTGTTGTTGAGAGAATTTAAGTACATGCCTCAATTTTACTATCATATAATTAGAGCCTGAAAGTCCAAATTTATGTCTTGTTGTTTTCTCTATCCCCACAGAAACAAAAAGAGGGCCTGAATGTAGTAATGTAGTAGAAGCTCAATAAATATCTGTGGACCATTGACATGATTGACTAACCGGTTAACTGTGGATAAATCTTTAAATTAATGGGTGTTCAAAACCCAAAAGGGAAACTCCATCCTGGAAAAAATTAGTCTATTTATGTTTATATCTCACTTTCTATTGCTTCCAATGATGAGAAAGATGTTTTTTTCTACAACTAGGTAGTTTATGTTACAAACTTGACAAAATATTTTTCTTTAGCCATCTGCTCTCCCATTTACCACAAATGGAAACTTAATATTCCAGCATAAACAGTCATTTTGAAGAGAACTATTTGCATCCCCAAATGTTCTTCTCCTGTTATGGATCCAAAGTAAATCACCTTCCTCTCAAAGATACAAACATTATAGATAATATGTCATCATTATTTTCATCACCAAGAATCACTAGCTATTTGCCAGTTGGTGGAACACTATTTAACTTTTCCCAGTTGGAAATGTCAGTCAGCACTTGCTCTTGCATTATGTGCAAATGCATAAAGACTTTCTATTAAAGACAGATAATTTTGAGGTCTGCTTCAAAGTGCATCATTACTTTCATTTTTTAAAAGCTAACTACATTGTTGTTCTCAAGACTCATTGATGGAACCTGCTTTTTAGATGTTAGAAAAAAATGCTCATAATTATTCTACTTGTCTCAGAAAATAAGCTACTTCCTTTAGTTGTGTTTAGCACCTGTATTCAAAGCATTGAATTCTTTCCGGACATAAAATAAATTATATTCATAGAGCTAAAGAGTTTCAGCCTCATCAGAACAGACGGTTTTTATGGGAAATACACTGCAACTCCTTGGTTTCATCTCTAAAGCAATGGCTGTTTTCTCTTTAGGAGGTAATACTTGGGACCAGTTGTGTCAGAAAAAGATGGCACGGAGCATTTTCTTCCCCTTTCTCCTTATCAACTTCAAACCAAATTTTGCAATCGTAATCTTTGTTTTTAAATTTCCCTTAAGCTCTGCATATTTCTGCCTATTTTTACTGTTCAGTTTCTTTACTTTGAAACACTGTCTTTGGCTTCTAGGCTTCTACTCTCAGGCTCTGTTTATATGGCTGGCTGTTGCTCTCTTGTCTTTGTTCCCCTCAGCGCTCCCTCATATTCTCCTGGGACTTAGCCCTTAGATCACATCTTTTTTTCTGGCTGTACTTGATCCCTTTGTAAACAAACATGAACACTCATGGCACTCAAGTTTAAGTACATGCCTCACTTGAGGTGTCTCAAATGAGCTCAGGTGTCTATCCTGAACTCCGAATAGTTAAATACAAATTTCTACTCTAATATGCATGCCTGAGTTTTTAGTAGGTGACTCAAAACGAACATGCCAGAAAGTGAGCTTGTGATCTCCCTCCGCAAGACCTCTCCTCTCACAGATTTTCCAGTTAGCATTAATGGCAAGTTCATCTTTTTAAGACCAAAATTCTAGCAGTCATTTTTGACTATTTTCCTTCTTTCACATCCCATATCCAATCCATCATTTTATCTGAAACGTCTACCTTCAAAATCTATCGTTCCACCTCTGTTCTAGCCATGTTTTCCTTAGGAACATAGCTGTCACTCTGGGTCAAATCTCCATCACTCTTGCTAATGGTATTATTGCAATAGACTCCTTACCGGTCTCTTTTCTCTGCCTCCTCTCATTTCCATCTATTCTCAATAGAGAAGCTAGAGTAAGTCTGTTTCAACAGAGAGATCATGCTAGATCATGCCACATACCTGCTTAAAACTCAACAATGACTCCACATATCACACTAAGCAGATGCCTAGAATGATCTTTCTCCAGATACTCATACTGGGTCTCTCCCCTCTTCAGGCTTCTCAGAGAAACTTTGACTGACCATCAGTTTAACATGACAACCCTTTCCAAGACTCCTTATTTATCTTTAGAATACTCATTGTTATCTAATATACTATATTAGTGGTTCTCAAAGTGTGATGGCCAGACCAGCCACAGCATCCTTGCCTGAAAGCTTCTTAGAAATGATAAGTCCCAGCTCTCAATCCATGCCTGCTGAGTCAGAAATGCGAGGAAAGGAGGCCGGCAATTTATGTTTTAACAAGCCTTTCAAGTGATTCTGATACAGGCTAGTTTGAGAACAATGCTGTCTGCTTTCTTCATTTATTGTGTTCTATTTTATCATATAGTATCTTAAATACCATACATATATGAGACATAATATGTCTCTTTCCCCAAAAGAATAAATATTATGAAAGTATCATGAGGGAAGAATATATTATTATTTTATTAACTGCTGCTTCCTGCAGTGGCTGGCCTATGGTACATGTTTCACAAATATTGTTAAAGAATAAGTAAATGTAGGACTTCACATCTCCATTCCCCTACTCCTGTTATTCCTTCTGCCTATTATATTCTTATTTCCTTCCATACCTAATTAAGTCTGTATACACTTACCTCATGTAGCAGCTGTACTGTCCTTGAAATTCCACTGCTTTCTCCCTACAGCTCAATCTTCATTAAGCACTTCTCTGTTTGCTTATAGGAGATCTTATGTCATTAATAATAACACAACACTTATAACTAAGTTATCTACTTCACTGTCTACTTCTCCACTACAAAATAAATTCTTTGAGGAAAGTTTTTTTTTTTTTTCTACATACCTACACCATTCCACAATAGAGAATACAGAGAGTAAGTCCTCAATCAATATTTCCTAAATTATTGAATTAAATTTGGAAGATTGTCATCAGTGATAAAACAGTTGAAGACAACTGAAATTAACTTAAGAAAAAGCATTTTGATTAATGGCAGGATCCAGGGTGTCTAAGAAAATAAAGAGAAGGGAGGAGGCCTTGTATCTTGCAAGAAGTTACTGTGCCCAAGTTCAAAAAGGGTGTTGCCTGTGTTCTCCTCTAGGATTTTGATGGAATCTTGTCTCACATTTAGATCTTTCATCCATTTTGAGTTTATCTTTGTGTATGGTGCAAGAGAGTGGTCTAGTTTCATTCCTCTGCATGTGGATGTCCAATTTTCCCAGCACCATTTATTGAAGAGACTGTCTTTCTTCCAATGGGTAGTCTTTCCTCCTTTATCGAATATTAGTTGACCATAAAGTTCAGGGTCCACTTCTGGATTCTCTATTCTGTTCCACTGATCTATGCGTCTGTTTTTGTGCCAGTACCACACTGTCTTGATGACCACAGCTTTGTAGTACAACCTGAAATCTGGCATTGTGATGCCCCCAGATATGGTTTTCTTTTTTAAAATTCCCCTGGCTATTCGGGGTCTTTTCTGATTCCACACAAATCTTAAAATAATTTGTTCTAACTCTCTGAAGAAAGTCCATGGGATCGCATTAAACGTGTATATTGCCCTGGGTAACATTGACATTTCACAATATTAATTCTGCCAATCCATGAGCATGGAATATTTTTCCATCTCTTTGTGTCTTCCTCAGTTTCTTTCAGAAGTGTTCTATAGTTTTCAGGGTATAGATCCTTTACATCTTTGGTTAGGTTTATTCCTAGGTATCTTATGCTTTTGGGTGCAATTGTAAATGGGATTGACTCCTTAATTTCTCTTTCTTCAGTCTCAGTGTTAGTGTATAGAAATGCCACTGACTTCTGGGCATTGATTTTGTATCCTGCCACGCTACCGAATTGCTGTATGAGTTCTAGCAATCTTGAGGTGGAGACTTTTGGGTTTTCTATGTAGAGTATCATGTCATCGGCGAAGAGGGAGAGTTTGACTTCTTCTTTGCCAATTTGAATGCCTTTAATGTCTCTTTGTTGTCTGATTGCTGAGGCTAGGACTTCCAGTACTATGTTGAACAGCAGTGGTGAAAGTGGACATCCCTGTCTTGTTCCTGATCTTAGGGGAAAGGCTCCCAGTGCTTCCCCATTGAAAATGATATTTGCTGTGGGCTTTTCATAGATGGCTTTTTTTAAAATCTCTTTCTACTGTACTCATGCTTTGTCCCTTCCGAACAGAGTAAAGTTAGAGATTTGGAGCAGATTTTAGACCATTCTTTCTTCTCTGGACGTTCTTGACAATATTATTCTAGCAGTTTCCCTAGCACAAAGAACAGGATCAAGTAAAACATTTCAAAATGTATCTAAATTACTAAATTACTTTCCAGATCTCCTGCCTGGTTAAAGTAATGAATACATTTGGAAGACTAAATATTTATTAAACTCCTAGTTGGGAAGTCTAGTCCACCATGGTGCAACCTAAATAAATAATACTGAACATGGACATCTGGAAGCTAGCATGTTGCTTGGATAATTTTATTTTTCCTAGATTACCTAGATTTATTCATCTTTGAGCTCCTTGACATTGGGGGCCATGTTGTAGTTTATTTTCCATGCAGAGCCTAGCCCCATGCCTATCGTACAGTAGATCTTCAGTGAATGGACTCATCTGTTGGATTATTGATTTACAGTTACAGAATCGATTGCATAAAAGATACTCTCCACACATGATAAACAATAAGAGGAAATATAATTTTATAACTTTTCTGCAATGGGCTTAAAGTCAGCCATTTCTTTGCTTTTGTTTTCCACGAAAGGAATAATAAAATAAAATAATGATAGACCGTTCATTTACCTGTCAGTTCTTCTGACACTTTTCTGAGATCATTTAGGTCTAATGCAGTTCTTTTATTTCCTTTATAGATGCCGATGTTTTTAATAGAAAAAAAAAAGACTCTCTTGAAGTCTATTTGGAGTTTTCTGCTTTCTCTCAGACTCTTTGATGTATTTCAAGAAACATAGCACTTAAAAAGCGCATTGTGTCCTCATGCACATTCACCCCCCGCAACCCATCGTCAAAAGAAAGAAAAAAAAAAAAAGACAAGTGTGGGGCTGGTATATTTGGTTTTTATTTCTCCCTTTTACACTCCTTTTCACAGCCTCTCTGATGTAGTCTCCTGGCCATCTCGCACATGCTAGGACTCTGAAAATTGTTTTTACTACCGTAAAATCACTGAAGAAACATGCTTCACAGCCTGATGAACTCTCTTTGTGGTTGTGAATATACCTTATTCACTCAATAATTTTCAGCAGGAAACAGTGAAATATGTGACAGGGGAAGGTCCAGGCCTAATGCTGCTCCATACAAACTGCTTTCCTTCATGTGAAAGTAACACATTCACCCTTAGCGTGACATACATTGGAAGAAATCAAGATGGTCTGTAGGGATAAAAAGGTTATAACCATATCTTTTATTTTCTGAACATTTTAAACCACTACTTTAAAAATACTTCTCAAGCGGTATCCAATATGAGGAAGCTAGTATTTTCTTAGTGTTTCTATTCATGAGGCAGTAAATGTGCATTTGTAAGTATAACAAGGTGTGAGGTTGTATTTCTTAGTAGTATTAATATAGAGTTACAACTCAAGTTAACTCAGACACAAAAATAAATTAGTTGGCTCAAGTCAATGAAAAATCCAGGATGTTTAGGCTCTAGGCACTGCTAGATTGAGGGCTCAAGTGATACCTTTAGGATCCTTTTCTTTCAGTCTCTTAGACTATCTTCCAATGGTGAGCAGGATGGCGGGCAAGAACGTTATAATGACATTATAGTGGCTCTGTGAGACGAGAATCATCCTGACATTGTAATGACTTCATCTGACATTATAATGGTTCCGTGGAGAGAGAATCTTAAGGCATGGGCAGGAACGCCCTCAATGGCACTTAGTTTGGACAGTTAGCATAGCATGCTTACCCATGACCTAACCACTATGCTAAGAAAATTAGGTAATGTTGCTGGGCAGGCCTGAGTCCTGAGACCATGTGGTGCACTTCAAATAGAATTAAATGTGTTTCCCAGAGGGAAGAAGAATTTGTAATGAGAGAAAGAGTGAAGATATTCTGGACAAGCAATAACAATTGCTTGTGTCCGTAGCTGATGTATGATACTATACTTATTTTAAAGATGAGGAAACCAAGACTCAAATTTTCATAACTAGACTTAAATCACACTGGCATGTGAAATCCTAGTGAGCAACAGAAGAAAAGAGAGGCTTCCCCAGCTGTTACAATTTGAATGTGACTTTTCTATGATCATGTGCTTTTCATAATCCAAAATCCAGTAACGCCAATACCTCTTACTTGTCCAATATTTTTAATGCTTTGCCCACACAAAAATTTAGCCTTGTCTGTGATATTATGCTGTCAATGAAAAATGCATGGAAAGATGCGCTTTGACTATCAAAGATGATGAAGGAAAGAAGATCATTAAGTGAAAGTGATATGTGCCAATGATCTATTGCTATAATTTAGGTCACACATTAATATATTTATTTACTTAAAATGTCCAATTTAATCCATACTTCCCCAGGCCCAAAATCCTAGGATTAAAAAAAGGGGGATAATATTAATAGTAATAAGCATTTTCTGGTTCTTACTCCCCATCCATTCCTCCATTCCAATATGTGTTACTGCATATTAAATTTTAATCATCTGAAGTAATGTATGGATTTTGAGGTACCCACAACTAATGCTAGTATAAGCTCATCTTCTTCTTTCCTGTCCTGTTTTGTTGGCTTATGCATTTGCTTTCGTTGCTTGTGAAGATTTGTGACAGCACCTCTACTGCCTCAACACCTGATACCTATCCTGAGAATTTAATAAAGTTTTATTAAGTGTCTTCTGGGTTTCAAAAACTATGCTAAGTACAACAGAAGTAGTTTTGAATGATAAGATACAAATTTTGTCCTCTGGTTCTATATGGGGAATAATAAGTATTAAATGAGTGTGATCCCTATGTCCCTGATCACTCTAACTACTGACAAATAGGATATTTGTCTTTTTCTTAGAGATTGTATCATTTTATTGTATGGAATACAAATCTCCAAGTCTAAAAGGACCTGAGAAATAGCTAATAGGTGTCTAGTGAGGTTATGTTTGTAGAATACTCCTTTCCACATTAGTGATTTACTATTAGATGTATAAATATTTGTAATGTCAGATTTAGGATAGACTTTGAGAAAATTCAGTTTGAAATTTTTTTTTTTTTTTTTTTTTTTTTTTTTTAAAGATTTTATTTATTTATTCATGAGAGACACACAGAGAGAGGCAGAGACTCAGGCAGAGGGAGAAGCAGGCTCCATGCACCGGGAGCCCGATGTGGGATTCGATCCCGGGTCTCCAGGATCACGCCCTGGGCCAAAGGCAGGCGCCAAACCGCTGCGCCACCCAGGGATCCCTCAGTTTGAAATTTTATTTGATCATATATCTTTACAATTCTTTTATGGTTGAGTCCTTTTACTTTTTTCCCCGAGGGGGCAGCAGCTACAGGCAATGAGTAACCTTCCATTTTCTGCTCAAAATATGAAACAATTAAGCAATAAGACAAATAAGTTGTCAAAGGGATTAATGCATGACCTCTGACAAAGGAAGGTTGGATGATTCCTCTGACTTCTCTAGGCACCCGTTCTGAACGCAGAATTGGGAAGCCTTTACCAATCCAGTTGAAGTAATGTTGGACCAGGGTGGGCTTCTTTACCAGAAAGGCCAACCCCTGTGGGATTGAAGAAATGGAGAATAAATAATCACATACTTCTGTGGCAATGAAATAAAAAATCTTACTCCATGTTTGATGTTTGCTGAAAGCTTTCAAGCTCTACTCATCCCTTTTCTACTCTTGCCTCACATCAGGGCAAGCCATTATGAGAGCTCACATACTCCCTTCTTTGGCTTTGGCAGAACCATGCCTGCCCTGGCCTGTGCACAGAGGAAGTCTTGCTCCAATCCCACACCTGACCTCAATAAAATCCAAAGCTAGTCACACATCCCGGCTCCCTCAAACCATTAAAGGAACTATGTAGGATCCTTTCCTGCTATCACTAGAAAACTTCATTATGTGACTACTTTTTTTTTTTTTTTTTTCAGATTCTGTGTTTGTGAGAGAGAAAAAGAGAGAAAGAGACAAAGAGAGGGAGAAAAAATCACCAGTGTCAATATTCAAACCAAATTTGATGTGAGCAGTCCATCCTGCCTCTGAGGACTGCCACATCAAGCAGCTTCTTCACAAGAGAAAACAAAAACAAAAACAAAAAGATAGAAAAGTATGGGTTGGGTACCTAGGACTATTTCCTCCTTTAAACTAGCATTTCAGGCAAGCCATTCCTTCCCCCTACTGCGTAGAGGCAGTGAATGTGTGGTGGGGAGAATTTTAGAAGTATAAAGCCTTTGGATGGAATACTCAATAGGAAAGGAAACATCAACATTGAGGAAGATCTCTTACTCTTCCCAACTACTTTGATGCCATTTCAATCTCCTGTGCTCCAGCAACAAAAATACAGCAGTCTCTCCTTACCTGCAGGGGATACGTTCCCAATGGATGCCTGAGACCACAGATAGTGCCAAATCCATATATACCATGTTTTTTTTTCCTAAACATATACAATTATTATAAAATTTAATTTATAAATTATACACAGTAAGATATAAGCAATGATTAACAATAAAATGGAACAATTAATATATGTAACAAAAGTTAGGTGAATGTGCTCTCTCCTCTCTCTCAAAATATATTATTATAGTGTACTCATTCTCCCTCTTGTGATGAAGTGAAATGATAAAATGCCCGCATGATGAGATGAAGCAAGGTGAATGACGTAGGCATTGTGATGTAGCATTAAGCTACTATTGACCTTCAGACAATACATCAGAAGGAAGATCATCTGCTTTTGGATTGTGGTTGACTTGAGTAACTAAAACAAGGGAAAATGAAACCATAGATAAGGAGGACTATTGTACATTTCTCTTGGAATTCTACGGTTCCACTCTCAAACCTGTGGCATCCCAGGTTCTTGACTATTCATGCCTCCACCCATCCCAACAAGTCTTACTTTTTGATTCTTTAGATGATCCAAGTATTTAGCTAGGAAGTGATATTATTCATCCATGTAAATAAAAGTATTCTTGCTTCAAAATTAATACATTTGTGTTTCTCCAGTATTTGTACATTTCAACTCCATTTCCTCAAGATCATGTCTCTTTCCAGGCAAGAGACTTTCACTGTAAGGATTTTACACATGCTACATAATCGGTGTAAAGATCTTTCACTATCCTTCCAATCAAATATTACCCAACGGGATTGTTCTGATCAGGGAAATAGATCGTCTAAGCTCTGGGCCATATTCAAAGAGATAAATCAAAAAGCAACTGGTTTCTAAAGTTCTTCTTGAAATAATATCATAGCTATTTGTTAGCAGTCTGGCAGAGCAAGAAATAAGATACCAAATAAAGTGTGAAAAATAATTTTAAAGTTTTCATATCCCAGATTTAGCAGTTTCTGTTAAATATGCTCAAGGGGAGTTTACATGAAATCCTAATATATTATATATAGCATTTTTGAGACTATTCAGCTAGATAAAACCTAAAAATGCCCTTTTATAGTGTCATGATTGGAATTTACACGTTTGTCATCGGCAAATGCATGAAATTTCTTTTAATGTTACTTTTTTTTGTAGTAAAGATTGTGAGCTTATCTAGGATAAGGCATGATGCATACAACACTTTGGTTTGTTTTTTTATGAGACAAATGTTGATGC
This sequence comes from Canis lupus baileyi, assembly GCF_048164855.1. Classification (NCBI taxonomy): domain Eukaryota; kingdom Metazoa; phylum Chordata; class Mammalia; order Carnivora; family Canidae; genus Canis; species Canis lupus. The sequence goes on from NC_132839.1 coordinate 79,799,021, forward strand.
TGAACTGAGCTAAAGTCAGTCATTTACATCTCTTGTGCAAACAATATACCATGTGTGTCCACTTCATAAAGCACGAGCCCTTGAATGGCTTCTCCAACTCTTCTTTTTTTTTTTTTTTAAGATTTTATTTATTTATTCATGAGAGCTACAGAGAGAGAGAGAAGCAGAGACACAGCTAGAAGGAGAAGCAGTCTCTATGCAGGGAGCCCGATGTGGGACTCGATCCCAGGACTCCAGAATCATGCCCTGGGCCTAAGGCAGGCACTAAACCACTGAGCCCCCCAGGGATTCCCCTTCTCCAACTCTTCTAAAGCATGTGTGATGCTTTTATGTTTTCCTTTTGTTCCCTGGTTGTGCACCTCAAACAAAAAAAGGAAAATTACCTCCACCACCAAACCCATGGAAGGCGGGTCCTCAAATAGGTTTACTAATTATTATCTTGCTTGCCAAGGTTTATCTAGCAGTCATATACCATTTCAAGCTGAGTAACAATGGCTAGGATTTTGTAAACCACCACTTAACTCAGTATTAGGCTTCCATACTCCCCTGATAGCATTTTCTATCATTAGGTTCCAACATCATGTCCTTATACCTATAAGAAATAATCTCATTTGCAAGTTTCTTTTCTTCTGCTGCTTGTTCTTAAAATGTCACATTTTCCTTGGATTTTCTATTTTAGGAAAGAAGTCCTACTGTCTCCTGGAGAGTTCATTCTCACCCAAGGTTTCAACCACCACCAACATGTACATATACTGCAAATATTTCCCTCCACCCCAGACTTCTAACTCCAACCCCATATAGAGACATTTAAAAAAGAAAGTAAAAAACCAAACAGACAAAAATGTTTTTTTAATATCTCAGCTCATGTTGCATTGCATAGTTTTTCTACCTAGAATTCCCAGTCTCCCTTTTTCACAAGATTATCTTTTAAGACTCAGCCTAGACATCACCTACTTTGTCTCTTTTCTATGTGGCATTCATCTTGCCACCCTCTCCTTTCTTCCTGTCAATATTTGCATCATAAAAAAAAATATTTGCATCATAGTTTATGTAATACTTTTTTTAACTTTTACTTATGTAAAAGTTTCTGCCTAATAGATCAAGGTCACTTAAGAAAAATGATGTTGTCCATGAAACTTTTATATGTTTTTGTTATATTTAAAGTTATTTTTGAAAGATTTTCTGAAAGTTATGAATATGATAGTATTTAATACAACGCAAATTCTTTCAAATTGTTGCTAATACCAGGGTTTTATTGATGGTGTGTATTTTTATAATCAATACAGAATAAACTTCTTCATATAGTCCCTTTATATTTTTTATATTAAAAGCCTGGAAATCAATAATGAGGGATTCTGTATTATATAAAAGAATATACATTGAGATAGGCAAAATCCTCCTTGAAGCACGGCTAAGTGACAAGTATTATTTTTGGCTTGATTAACACGACTTTTAACTGTGACAAAAGGATATAAAATTGGTCTGAAACAATTTCTAGTCACAGGATCATAGTGGTTTTTATTCTGTGTTATTCTATCACGGTATCGTGTATTATCTATGAATTGCAATTTTATTGTTGTGCATGTTTTGATGTTGTTTGGTTTTCGTGTTGTTTTTTAGATACTCCACAATATTGAGCTTGCAGGATCAGCCCAAAAATCTTTAAACATTTTTTCTCAAAGACAGAACCCCAAATCTTTTCTTTTTTGAGAATTACTCCTAGAATTAACTAAACATGTATAAGACACTACTAATGGAAATTTTTAAAAAAATATTTAAATACTTCTGCACCCTCTAATAGTTTATAAGTATAGTATAATGATACTTTGCTTCTTCATTTGAATTATTTCCTCCTCTTCTTGCCCGGAAGAGAATGCCTACTTTTAGAAATCTTACCCCTGCTTCATCATCCAATCCCCATTAATTTTCTTAGAGTTTTCCAGGAGCTGAAAATCAAATAGCTGGAGTTTGGCGACAGCGAGTTTAAACAAGAGTCTTTTAAAAAGGGAAATGTGCAATGATCAGGACTTCAGTATAGCAAAGAAAGGAAAAGCGATCTGAGATATTCAAAGGCCTTTACATTCAATTCTTACCTGGGGTTGTGTTTTACAGGCTGGGAAACAGATAACTCATATCCAGGTAAATGGGGGTTAATTGTGTTGAATTTTTACTTGGAATCTGGATTATCTGGATGAAATTTTCTTTTGCCTATAGTACAATTTGCAATAAGAAGTAAAACAAACATACATGCACGCATATAATATACTGATATTAATTATTAAAGTGGAGAATTATATCCTTTGTGTCAGCAAAGAATGTGGCATTTGTAATTCAGTTACTCAATACATTTAATATTTACCTTTGTTTTTACCCTTTCTAATATTCTTCTTTTCTGAAGTTTCAATCTTAGTTCTGCTATTATTTTCTTTCTGTTGAAAGAAATTTCTATAGCCATTCTTTAAGGATAAATCTGCTAACAACAGATTCTCTTAGTTTGTATGAAAATGGCTTTCTGTCCTCTCCATTCTTAGTTTTCTTTTTTTCAGGAATTAAGAAATTTTTCTACAATATTTATGGTTGACGGTTGACAGTGTTTTTTTTTGTTTTGTTTTGTTTTTTTTTTTTTAGCACTTGAAAGACATTTTGCTACTTCTTTCCAGAAGAAGATGAGAAATCTGCTGTCATTTGAATTGGTGACACAAGTAATGCAACATTTCGCTCTAGTTGCTTTCAAGATATTTTCTTTGTCTTCAATTTTTAGAAGTTTAATTAATTTGTGTTCTAGCATGAATTTATTTGTAATATCCTTTTTGGAGCTTACTTGACTTTTTTGAATTTGTGGGTTTTGTTCTTCCACAAGTTTGGGAAAATTTCAGCTATTATTTCTTTGAATATTCTTTTAATCCTATTCACTCTCTTCTCTCATTCTGGGAATTCAATGATATAAACTTATTTCATTTATTATTGTCTCCCAGGTCCTTGATATTATTGTTTTGTGGGGTTTTTTGGGGAAGGGGTTCTATTTTCTCTCTGTCATTCAAATTGAACAAATCTGACCAAATCCTCAAGTTCATTGATTCTGTCCTGTACTCCGTCATCTTTACTATTAAGCTCATTTAGCAATGGATAGTATTTGACACTTTGGATGTGATTTGATTTTTTCTTTTAGTAGGCATTCTTCCTGTGGAGATGTAGTAAGCCAGATGGGGGTGTGTTTCTAATTTCAGCCTTCATCTGGGCCCTACCTATGCTACCTCAGTAAAAGTGTTGAGAGCTGACCCAGATTGACTTGAGGTGAAAATTCAGGTAGGTATTTTCTGGTAAAAGTGTGGAACTCACACACACTGACCTGTTGTTCCCAAGTGGGATTGTAAACTCAAATTCCTAATGAGTTGACACCAGGGAAGAAGGAGGCCGAAGGGTGACTCACACTCCTTTTTGCTGCAGGGTGGGGCAGAAACGTGTCATCTAGGGCATGACTGCCTTCCTCAGGGGAATGACATGACCTTGACAAGGAGGAACATCATCTGTTTCCACTGAACACAGAATGGAAGATCAGAAATGCTGCTGCTCGCTTCTGTGCAAGGTGGATGGGGGGAGTGGAAAATCAGCTCTGATTTCAGCCCAGTTAAAACTGCAGAACCAGAGTGTGGTGATTTTTCCATTGTGTTTGGCTGAAAAAGGTAAGGGATGCCAAAAAAAGATTTTCTGTTGTGAGGCACCCTTTTCCAGGTCTTTTGGCTAAGGGAAAAGACTTAAAGATTTTTTGTTGTTGTGTTGTTTTTTTTCCAATACCTATTGGTAGCTTTGGGTTAGGGACTTCTAGAGCTCTCTGTCCAGGATGCGTGAGCAAATAAGGACATTCAGGGAATTCACCATCAAATATGGAAAACAGTAGACAGTGTGCTTTCTTAAAAAAAAAAAAAAAAAGTTGCTTATTTTTAGCGGGGTGGAACACATGCAAGCTAGAGGGGAGGAGCAGAGGGGGAGAGGGAGAGAGAAAGAATCCCATTCAGAATCCATTCACAGCACAAAGCCCAGTGCAGGGCTTAATCTCATGACCCTGAGGTCATGACCTGAGCCAAAATCAAGAGTCAGATGCTCAACAAACTGAGCCACCCAGGCACCCTGGCAGTATGCCTTCTTTCCACTTTTCAGAGTGTTCTCATTTGTTGTGTCTTGTCCAGGGTTTTGTGTGTGTGTGTGTGTGTGTGTGTGTGTGTGTGTGCGCACGCGCTTTGGAAGAATGTGGATCATCCATCTTTATCACAATATCTATTTCTCTAACATCACTTTACTCTATTCACCTTCTGTGAATACTTCACTCTATTCACATTCCTGCCTCATACTTCACTTTTTCCCCAGAATTTTCTCAACTCCTTCTGTAAGCTTCTAGAGGATATTTTTTACTTAGATATTCTTAGCCACCCAAGGACATCAGCCATTTTACTTTCCTTTGGTTTCCTTCCATAGGCAACATTATCTATGAAGCCTTGTGAAAGTGCATCCTCTTGTGTGTGCAACTTTGATGATGGATTCTCAAAATCACATTGTTAGTTTCATATTGGTCCAAAGACATTGTGCCAAAGTTGGAAAAACGTCCACCCCTCGGGCTTACACCTGTTCAGGAGGTACCAGTGTAAGTTATAGTGATTTAAAGATGATCACTTTCACTTCTGATAGCTCAAAATATTTTTGTGTAATTATGCAGGGTCAAATAGTATCCTGCAAAAATTCATACTTACCCAGAACGTGTGAATGTGACATTATGTAGAAATAATGTCTTTTCAGAGGTAATCAAATTAAGATGAGGTCATAGTGAGTTAGGATGGGCCTTAAGTCCAATATGACTTATATCATTATAATAGGAAAATTTGGACAGAGAGATGCACAAGGTGTGCCTAAATGATTTGATGAAATATGTTGGTTTAGCTTTTACCCTGTGCCCAGAAAAGTGAAGTCCTGAGTTCATAAATTAGTCAGAGAAAACAGAAAGATAAGTCAGAACATAGTAAGTGGATTGTGGTAAGTGGTTTCTCCTTAACTTTTCCTTAGACAGGGGACATGTATATTTTTATTTAGTTATTATATTTAATTTAGGTTGTTTGAGTAGAATTCCAGAGCTCTTTTATATTTAATCCTTCACTTTTTCCTGATTATAATATTATTTCTTTTTAAGAAAAAAAAGGATTTTATTTTATTTCATAGAGAGAGAGCAAGAATGAGCAGGGGGTGTGCAGGGGGAGGGGCAGAATGAGGAGCAGACTCCCCGCTGAGCAGGGAGACTGATGAGGGGCTCAATCCTAGGACCCTGTGATCGTGACCTGAACCCAAGACAGACATCTAACCACTGAGCCACTGGATGCCCTATAATATTATTTCCTACTGTTTATTCTGAGGAGCCAAAAAGTAAGCATATGATAAAAGCACCTGGGTTTATTCAGTTCCATCAGTTATGCTCATCAAAGAAACAGCAAATGAAAACCAAAATGGTCTATGTCCGAGTCTGTAGGTGATTTTCCATGATCTTCACATTCACCAGTGTAAGTATTAAGATTTTGCCTTAATGACAGCACACATTCCAGAGCAAGCTCAAAAGTTGTCTGTGGTTTGAATAGTTCTATTCTTTTCCTGCCAAGCCTGCCCTGGACTCAGGGATCTGATGAGAGTGTCTGAACCAACAGTCCAGTGCAAACTGAGAAGAAAGCTAAGTTTCAGATTTAGTGTTGCAATTTTAAGTGACCTGATGCCCAATTGTAGGCAAACAGTAACTTTTAAGCCACGGGTGAATTGAGTTTGGGTATGGGTGTGAGATTTGCTTGGAGAAGCAGCCTGGCCCAGAGAAATGAGAGAGAATGGTAGATCCCTAGGACAGCATACAGGACATCACGTAGATGATGAAGTTGATATATCTATGGCCGTGCTATATATTTGCCACGTATGGGCCTATTTATATAAGAAGGTTTCTGTTTGTGAAGATATTTTAGGGATATAGAGACATTGTCTGGCTGGCAGCACGGGTCAGAACTCGTCTATGCTGCTCTACTTAGGCTTGGGATATGAATACAAAATCTCAGAGCACACAATAAGGGGTGCTAGCTTTGGGGAATCCCTGCTGTGTTCAGAGTTCAGTGAATTGTTTTCTCTTGCTTGAATACCCATTGCATACTCTGAATTTGTTTTAACACATCAAGAGAATAAGGCTTAGAGACTGTAAAAAATCCAGGTAGCTTTCATAGAAAATCCCATTTGTCAAACACTGAGAAATAAAGGACTCTGCTGAATCCTTTCTAACAGAAGGTGGCCGGGTTTATCCGATCCAGATAGTGATGATCCTGCAGTACCCAAAGCTTTGTCATGTTCCCTGGGGTCTTGCTTGTCAGACAGAAAGAGTGATCAAACTACTGACGAGTCTAATCCTCAGAGTTTGCAGGAAAAAATGGACACAGCTGCCAGAAATGTTCTGACATATGCTATTCCTGCCCACCAAAAGTACAAGTCTGGTCCTCTGCATGGTTGCTAATGAAGTGAAATACAGGATGAAGGAGAGAAAGAAAAAAAAAAAAAAACCTACTGCTTAAATACATATATATGCACATAATACCCACGCAAGTATTGGGATTTCTTTTTTGTCTCTTGAGTTCATCCATTTTGTTTGCTTGGGTTTTAAAACATCTGAAACAGAAAACAAGAATGGCATATGGAGACCACAGAACTCCTCTACTATTGATGGAGGCCAAGCTGGAGGAACAGGACTGCATAATAGTAACCAAGTGACTTGGCCAACCCTTAGCTGCAGAATTAAGTATACTTCCTTATCTGGGCCTGCAGGTGCTGGCCTTGGAGCAGACTTGTCCATTTGGCAGGAGGGGAGCTAAACTTGGAAGAAACAAGAGGCTTCTGACTCCCTGGAATATCTGATCCCCGAGGGACACTTTCCCCACTTTTTTGTGCAGGGCTCAAAAAAGCAACCCAGTTTTTCTTCCCAAATCTATCAATTACATCATATCTCCTGGAGAAGAATGACAAAATGAACAAAGACTAGAAATAACAGTCTATTGAACTCTAGAAACATGGGAAAATTTTATATATATATATATATATATATATAGTCTATATATATGCTCTTTAGTTCTCTAAGCTGCATTTAGGTGCGTCTCCAAGAACTGTATTCTAATTCACTGATTCTTCTATCTAGAGCTTATACAGCTATTGGATTTTGTATACCAGGGACTAAACTTTTCATTTCAAGGATTTCTAACTAACAATTTTTCATATCCATCTATACTGATAATCATGTCTGCCTCTACTTGCTTTATAATTTCCTGTTCACCTTTGTATTATTCTCTTTCTCTTTTGTCTCTTTTCTTTATATTATTGTACTGCCATATTAGAATGCTCTATTTTTCTTTTCACCTGGAGCAAAGTAATTCACTTAATGTTTACATAGTTGTTTCTAAACTTTATTTTTCCTCATGGGGTTTGGAATTTTGATATGCAGGCTTACCCTGAGGGGCAACTTTCGTTTTGTTCTGTTGTTTTTGTGGTCAGTCCTCTAATATTTGTGTTTGCCTCTTGATCCCACATGGACCTTAGCCCATAACCAACTCTCATTTTGGTGGCAGAAACTCCTGCCTCATTGTGTTGAAGATATTGCACAATGGTCCCAGAACCACTGGGAAGCCTAGTTCATGTTCCAGCTGAGAGATTGAGTCAATTTTCCTCTACCCTCTGAGGTATACAGTTATATATAAAATTTAGCAGAAAAAAAAGGGTTAATTTTAGCTATTTCCAGCCTCGTTTCAGGGACAGAGGAATTGCACCGTAGTCTCTAGATTAAGCAGTGAAAATGCCCTGGCTTCTCTTTCTCTTGAGAGAGAGTTAATTCCAATTCCAAAGAGGAAACAACCTGTTGGCCAACCCCATCGGCTCCCAGCCAAGAGCTCAGCATGTTGACAGCCTCAGTCCTACTCACTGCTCCAGGTTTCCTCCTCCTTGTCTAGCACTTCAGAGATTGAAGAGCTATGCTTTGTTCCTGGGAAATATGATTCTCTCATCTCACCTTCTGTTTTGAGTGCATGGAGAAGAGACAGGCAAAATGACAAGTTCTCTTACATATTTGATAACCTTTTGTTGGTGAAGAGGCTCCATTGTTTATGTTTGTTCAGTTGGTTTCTATTTTCTTGTGGCACCAGGGCCACAATCCTAGTGACATTTTTCATGAAAATGGTGTATATGATTTTCCTGGGCATTGTCTATCTTGGTCATATTCTTTGCTGAGGATGCTCTCCTATAGTGTTGCCCATTAGCTCATACCAGGGGTCCAGTCCTCCAGTGCCTTCTTACATAGAGCCATAGACCTATTTGACTGGGAGCTATCTTATCAGCTTTATGAGTTCAGTCTTTTTTTCACTTCATGATTGTTCAAGGAACCAGGTAAACCACTTTATCCTTTTTTATAGTTTCCAAAGGCTATGAGGCATTTATGTGGGAAGTTATTTTCTTTCCTTAAGTCATGCTAATGGCCCTGCATACTTGTCCAGTGAGGACAGCAAGTCTCTTCCCCATATACATCTCTCACTCTACAAAGTATTGTCCCTCGATTATATATATATAAAGATCTTGGGAGATTTTATGTTAATATTAACATCACATATAATTATATGTATAACTTCAAATTTCTGCCTCATATTTATCACCATACTTACTCTGCTTGATGATAGAAACAAGTGTGATTATTTGCTTCTCAGCAAGCATTCACTTGAGGAGTGAACAGATAGTGTACCTTCCCTTGGGACCCTCTGATCTTTCCAAGATGTTAATGCTAGTGTTTTTTAACTCATTTAGCTCTTTTAGTGAAGGTCGGGGTAAAGAGCTATTGCAGTCTTTAGGAAGTCAACATGCCTAGACTAGCACAGTTGTATTTTCTCTCTATTGTGTGTATATATATATATATATATATATATATATATATATAATAGATAGACTAGAAATTTGATATAGAAGGTTGATAATTAAGGCTAGGAAAGGTAGCTAGGCTTCTTCTCAGTAAACCTGAAGGTGGGAGCTTGCTTCAATTTTTGGCAGGTTTTTTAGAATACAGGCTTCTAAACAGCATTTTATTTCTACTTGAGACTATTCAACAATTCTAAGGCAACAAGGAAAGTTCTACTTGATATCCTGTTTCCTGCATCTGATTCCCATCTCTACTGCAGGAAGTTTATCTTATCTACCTTTGAAATACCTGCCCATAGTAAAATGCCTGACAGCATTTGCTGAAACATTCAATAAAAACTGGTTGAATGAACACATAAGCATGTAAGAAGTGATTGGAACTTTTATTATGGGCTTGTCTTGAATCATTTTACTTGAGGCTGATGATCTTCTAGGTACAGATAAAGTAATTATTTCTATTTGTGGATCAGATCCTAGAACACAATGCTACAGTAAGGTTTGGCTCTGAGGGGCCCTGCCTAATCAGCCAGATGGTGTCACTTGATTATTTTTATACCTCAAGGTGTCCTTATCCTGCCTACGAGAATGGTGGAGGAATGGCTTCTTAGTCTGTTCTAAAGGCCATAAGAGTTCTGGTTATAATTTATGTCATAAAATATGTTGTGATAAAAAAAAAATGTCTGAGTGTAAAATAGTCCAAAGGGAAACATTTTGGACTAAATTTCAAAGCAAAAGCTGACTAGATTTCCAAATATAAGTTGACTGGTAAAAACAAAACGACAACACTGAATTGCTAGTTTGTATTTATAAGTTCTTGATGTACATGTTTTAGATACTAGAGACAGATATGTTTTGATATCATGCTTTCCCAGCAAGAAATAATTAACTAGATCTATATACTTATACAAGCTTACGTATGTTAGTTATCTATTGCTGTGTAATCAGTCACCACCAAATTTAATAGATTAAAACAGTAAACATGTATGATTTCATGTTTTCTGTGGATCAAGAATACAGGTGCCACTAGGATGGTGTCTATAGCTTGGCTGCAGTCAAGCTGTCAGAAGGGCTCGTTTTAGTCATGGTTCTCCAGAAAAACAGCACTAACAGGATTTTAATCTACCTAACTGAGATTTATTTTAAGGAATTGGTTCCTGTGATTGTGGAGGTAGAAGTACAAAATCTTCAGGGTAGGCTGGCAGGCTGGAGACATAGGAAAGAGTTGCAGTGTGAATCCAGCGATCATCTGTGGCCAGAATTTTTTCTTAGTTGGGAAGGTCGGTCATTGTTCTATCAAGGTCTTCAATTGATTAAATGAGGTCCACTCAAGTTATCAAGGATAATCTGCTTTACTGAAAATCCACCAAATTTAAATGTTTCCCTCATCTAAAAAAAGAAAAAAAAAAAAAAAAAACTCAAAAACCTAACATCTTAAAAAAAGAAATCCAGAATAATGTCTAATGAAACATCTGGGCACCACAGCCTAGCCAAGGTGACACATAAAGTTAACCATCATTAATGTCGCTACCGTCTAAAGACTTGACTAGGAAAGGCTCCATTGTCAAACTCATAATCTTATGTCTTGGCAAGCCTCAAGTTCTGGATAACTGTCAGCTGGAGACACGATTCCTTGCCACATGGGCCTCTCTGTATGACTAGTTACAACATGGTAGGTAGTTTCTCCCATACCAAGTGAGCAGAGAGGGAAAACCAGAAAGGATACCCATCATGGAAGCCACAGTCCTTTTCTAAACTAATCTCAGATTTGACATACCATCTCTTCTATAATAATCTATTGTTTGCAGGTGGATCCAGTCCACGTTCCAGGAAAAGGGACTACCCACAAACTTGAGTGCCAGCAAGCAGGGACTCCTGAGGGCCATCTTATAGAAACTGCCCACTTGAGTATCATTTAGGATATATTTTTGATGACAGAACATGAAAGTCCACACTAAGTATTTTTCTTCACTGACTGATTCCAATATTAAAATAACAAAATGTAAAAGCTTGGCTTTTTCACACATCCCACTTCCTCTGCATCTTCACCCTCAGCATGCTCATTTTAAACTACAGTTAATATCCAATTTATGAGTCAGCAAGGTGCAGCCTGAGGGGCACATTCAGTAGCAGGTTATTTTTTTGTATGGCCTTTTTGGTAAGGATCTCTCTTATACTTCCAAAGGTTTTCTTGTTTGTTTGTTAAAACAAACAAACAAACAAACAAACAAACAAACAAAGCAAAACAAACAAAAAGTGAGAAACAAGAAAAATTAATATTCAACACAGTTTATATGTGGCTCACACTGTTTATAATATTTACTATCGGGGCTTACAGAGAAAAAAATTTTGCCAAACGTGGTCTAGTTTTATCTCTCACAAAGACTTTGAATGATATATAAACTTTATTGTAAAATGTAATTCACCTAATTTCATTTTGAAATTGAAATTCAGTGAAATTAATATAGGATGGTAGAAGGAAAAACATCAATTTTTTCCTATTATAGCCTTTCTAAGTGATACAAATAAACACATAATCCACAATATTACCTTTTATTTTCAATAGTACATTCAATTTATTAAGAATCATATGAAATGGTAGAGTATTTCCTGTTTGATATCTGAGTGTACGGAATGCAAAGAACAAAAAAGCTAAACCAGAAAAATCCCAGGGTAAATAACAGCTGTTGGTATTTGGACTGTACTCAGAGAAGACAGGACTCAGACATTTGTTCCTGCAGGCTGCTCAGCTTTTTGACACATCACAGTAGGCAAAACCTTCCAAAATGAAGAGGGGGCTCAAGTCGGTTGGTTTCTGAGCGCTGGCTTCAATGAACCCCTGCATTTTGTCCATGAGGCAGGGAAAGAAGAGAGGAAGTTAGCAGTTTATGGATTGCTTCGTGTTTACTGGATAGTTACAATCACAGTGGACCCGAGACACTTTTGAACAAACACTTTATTTAATAAAAAGATTTTGAAATCCTGCATCAAACTCTGCCTTCCACTTCAGGCCCACACCAGCTCATGAAGTTTGGGAAAGCAGCTACTTCCTTCATCTCACTCTGCCATTCCTAAGGATGAATATTTGGGCCTTGAGAGTAAACAGCAGAGCTATCTTTCTAATCTACAGGCTATTCAGGATTTTAAAATCACAAGACCCACAAAGATAACAACAGTAATATTGGCTAATATTTATTGGGCTCTTATTACGTATTAGGCACAGTGCTGTGTGGGGGTAGAGCTGACTATCAGAGTCCCCACTCTAAAAAGCACCATAAAATACCACTCCCCATAGTGTACCAGAAAACATGCATTACAGCCAGCTTAGGATCTTTAGAGTAATAATTAAGGCTTGAAGTTAGGGTGTCACTCATATGTGGAATATAAGGAATAGTGAAAGGGACCATAAGGAAGGGGGGAAACTGAGTGGTGAAAAATTAGGAAGACAAACCATGAGAGACTCCTCACTCTGGGAAACAAAGGGCTGCAGAAGGGGAGGTGGGTGGAGAATAGGGTAATTGGGTGATGGGCATTAAGGAGGGTACATGTTGAGATGGGCACTAGGGGTTATATGATATGTTGGCAAGTTGAATTTAAATGAAATAAACAAAAAAAGTTTTCAGACTCTCATTTCATCAGTGCTGGTTTTCTTTGTTGCTGTGTTCTTTCCTTCCCTTTCTTTCTTTACCTGATAATTCCTCTCCATTTCTTGTTAAACAGTAGTCTGGTTACACAGTTATTATACAATTCTTATAGTCTTCCTTTAAAATTGAATTCATACTTATCTTAAAATTTTAAAATGGTAGAATAATATTACTTTGGAGCTAAAGACGGCTCATTCTACCTTTTCTAGGGAAGGTACTCTAAGTTCACATAGGAAACTAAGTCATCTGCTTTCCTAGTTCATGGAAAATGCTAACTGTGCTTGAATACTTATTTCACACTAAAAAAAAATTAAATGTAAATTTATTTTTTGAAAATTTATTATTATACTGTACTTTCAGGGAACAATGTTTTTAAAAGGTCTACCATTTGTTCAACATATATTATGGCCCATGATATAAATACTTAATTTAATTTTTCTAACAACCCCCAAATCACTACTTTTTATGCCTGTTTTTCAGCAAGTGAGGGGTGTTGGGGTTTAAGATTCCAAAACTATTCTATTATGCATTATCAATGTTAATAATAACATGTTTTGTATCCATTTTCTGTTTTATATTTATAACACCCACTAATTCACATAGCTTTATTTGTTTGCCGCTAACTGAAGTAAATGGGACAGCTGTTAGTAAATCCACCTTTATAGCTAAAAATAAGAATACTCAGAAGTCTTAGATACTTTGTCATAGTGACCTGACTAAACCTGGCAAGATCAGAGAAAGCACTTCAGTCCCTCGAGTCTTGTCCAGTGACCTTTCCCCTGGAATCATACGGTTATGTTTTTTCAGCAGAGGCTCTCAATTTATGAGGAAAGTCAATTACATCACCAATAGTGATAAAGGAGATATTTTTCACAATGAATATGAAAAATGCTGTATCTTCAAGAGGGAGAAAATTCAGTCTTCCTAAAACAGGTTTAGGTTTCTTGGGGACCCATTAGATTCACCATAGTTTTCCTGATGATTTTTTTCTTCGGGGGATGCTGAAAGCTGTTTGCAGTTAAAAATGAAGACTCTTGAGTTGCTTGAAGGCAATCCAGACTGAACAAGAATTTGATTATCCTCAACAATTTCTCTTATCTTTACTTAGTAATGGCATTTTAAAAAAGGAAATGCATTGCTTTGGGTATCCTAAAATTGATATAATTTAGACAGCACAATTTTTATGATGCTTTCATTTTATATCTTATGATGCTATGAACTGCTCATTTACTATGATCTGAGACGCACTTGCTCATACTGGGATAAGGAGGAATTATGGACAGAGCTTTAAGTCAATGAATTAGCAGTTAACTAGAGAGTCAAGAGGTCCCCGTTTGATAGAAAAATATATGATCATATATCTTTTATTGTATAATTTGGCTAATTGATTGATTGTCTTGTTTGCTTGTGTAAAGAAACATTTAATTATATCATCTCATGTATGATAGATTTTGTGACTACAACAATAAATAAAACACCTTCCCTAACCTCAAAAGTCAATAACCTAGAAAAGGCAAGCTAGTGAACAGAGTTTCATAATAAGAACAGTTAAATGCTATAAAGTATGTACTAAAATCTGTACCAGGTATGATGAAAGAGCCCAAGAGAGGCACCTAACCAAATCTTGCAAGAAAATGCATCAAGAAAGCTTGCTCTAAGAAGTGATGCACAAATTAAATATAACTATTAAGTGTGCATTAGCCCTGGAAATAAGAGGCAGACCCTACTAGTGCTCAATGAGTTCTAGCTTTCCTTTTTTGCCAGGAAAAGTACTTTGATTTGTTTGGACAAGTGGATGTAGCCATTTGCGAATAGAGATGATAAGGCCTAACTAGTGGACAAAAACACTTCAGGAAGAGGGTGCAGTGTTCCCTGTTGTCTTGCCATGCCACAGTGAAACCTGAAGACTTAATTTGAGAAGGAACCTTTAACAAAAGTGGAGCCTTATTCTAGATGAGTCCTTACTGAGTACAATGAGTAGAACACTTTCCAACATATATTGAACATATAGCATGAGAAATAAACCTTTATGGTCTTGAGCGACGGATATATTTATGATGTTCATCAGTGTGATACAGCTTATCCTGATTTGACATATATAGTATATATATATATATATATATATATATATATATATATATACATGTATATAGTGGTAAATATAATTTAGAACAAGGAGATGGAGTGATAATAATGTTGAGACACTAGTAAGGATTAAATTATGAGAGACTTCATATGCTAATTCTAATGAATTCAGATTTTATCTTGTGATTAGGCATACTACGGATACATATAAATTGATGTATTGTTAGCATAGAGCAAGGTTCCAAAGCCCTGGCTCTGCTGACATTTTGGGCCAGCTCATCCTTTATGATGAAGACTGTCCTATGCATTGAGAATGTATGGCAGCATTCCAGGCCCACACCCACCAGATGACAGGTGTACCCTTCCCCAACTCCAGTTGGGAAAACCAAAACATGCCTCTATATATTGTCAATGTCCCCCAGAGGGCAAAATCACTGAGTTGAGATTATTGGCAGAGAAGAAGGGAAAGTGGGTGTAAGATAAGCAACTCACAACAAAGACTGTTTACATTATCTAAATTGCAGTGTGTATAATATTATTTGAGTTTTAGAAAATGTGTCAGATTATAGCATTGAAAATGGGTTGAAAAGAGCAATACTCATTTTGGAGATAACTTTGTAAGAATAGGGACATTGATTGCTCAAGAATTTCAAAAGTTCTGTTTGCACCATAACCGCTTTGGCTTTTATCCCATACCTGCATAACAAAAGCACATTAATAAAAGTTGATTGTCCTCATATTTCAAAACAGTTTAGTACTCTACAATAAATGGAATATTTTCTAGAAATATTATGCATGGTTATACCATAAAAAATTAGATTTTGATGAATGAATGAATGATCAATGAAGAGAATTGGATAATTGTCTAATTCAGTGCATAGGGCTCGCTGGAACTATAGAACACTCTAATTAACCCTTTGCTGATGTAGCTTGTTGTAATTTTGAATGGATTTAAGAACTGTGGATCTTAATATTAATCTTCCTTTGCATGTACTGCCTTCATCGTTTGGATCAGCATTTTACTCTAGTTTTAATTTTTTAAATAAGATTCTATCTCATGATTATTCTATATAGTAGATGAGATAATATTATGACTGATAAAATCCTGCCAAATTGACTATAAATACAGTTGCTTATCTTTAAGACTCTTGGAATTTTCAAAGATAATAAAATTATATTTCTTAAATACTTAAGTGAAACTAAAACTCTCAGTTTTCTTATTTTGCACCCAAGTTTTTGCAGCTGGTTACTTTGATATCAGCAAAATATCTGGTTTCTAAATTCCTTCCATCCTCTAATCTGCCTGAGATTTTTTTCATCCTCTTTTCTCTTCTTTTTGTAAAGGTGGAGGGATGCTATGTTTTCAAGTCACATATATTTTTATCAGATTCTTTCAGACAGCATAGAATGACCAGAGGGAGTCATTTCTATGGGGACACATAGGCTAATTCTTTCATTTTTAGAGATAGTGTCTCTAGGCTCCAGGACATAAAAAAATACTTTATTAGTTTAAAATATCTTAAGGGGGAAAAAAAACCCTATGTATTTGCACATACATTAATCAAATATTCATTGAACATGTATATTAGAGGTTTAGACCTATCTTAGATGGCGGAGATACCGACGTAAAGATTCAGACGCACTTTTCCCTCACTGAAATTTAGATCCAATGGGTAAAATGGCCAAATAACGCAAGAAATTTCATCAAATTGTGATAAATGTAATAGTAGAAATCCAGAAAATAATGGGAAGTAAAAGGATAGATGAGATATCTAACTTTAGTCTGTGTTGGGTACTTGGAGCTTAGAGGAGGTCTCCTTACACCAAAGATTTCACAAAGGTAATAGAAAAGTGAAAGAATGAAACTAAAGGTGTTTCAGATCAATATAGCAGTATAACAAGGCCAAAGGAATGAACGATTCTCAGGAAAACTGAAAGCATGCCTTGTGTCTGGGCTGTGGAATGTAAACCCAGGATTAGCATCAGATTAGAAGGCAAATCCGGGAGAACCTTGCAAGTCATAGTAAGAAATTTGGATTTTATCCCAAGGACATTAGGAGATACCAAGGCATTGAAACATTGCAGTGGAACAATAAGATCAAATCAAGAGGCTGATTTGAGATGCATCATGGAGAATGAATTGAAGAGTACCAGGCCAAGGCAAGCACCTTAGTTACTCACCTGCTATTATGTATAACATGGTTGCTGCTGTTTTCCTCGGTTCATGGAAAGAGAACTGTGAAATGTAGACAGAATTCTGAAAGTTCCACCCTGACTCGGTGCTGATTTGATATCTGGGATGAGTGAGTGGGAGGAATCAATGATGTGTCCAGGGTGTGCTGATTGAGCTGGGTGCATAGTGATGCTGTTGACATGGAGCACATGAGAGTAGATATAGGTATGGGAAGAGAACAATGAAGGTAAATGTTAGAGTTTTATTGGCCTTTCAAGCTGGGTTATTGCTTGGCTATTTAGAACCAGGTCTCAGGTGAGAGAAATAGCCTGGAGACACAGATCAAAGCGTCATTAGTCTTTTGATAGATCGTGATATTAAAATGGGAGGTTCCCTGGACCAAGTGTAGGAAGCGATAAGGGAGAAAAGCTGCAGATAGAAGAAATTCTAAAATTTAAGATGCAGCTGAAGAAGAACGCTGAATAGAGACAGGAAAGTAAAAGAAAAACCAACATGCTGCTACAGCGTAGAGGCCAACATTAACAGCCATGTTTTGAAAAAGAAAAACCAAAATGTGAATTTATAGATTGTAATATAACATTAGTCATAAAATAAGTATATTATTCCTCTCATACAAAGAAAGTAACTTTGAACAAAATTCCTAATGACTTCCTAATTAGAAAGGATAGACTCCCCTTAAATTATGTTTGAAAGTCCAAGATAAAAGGCCTCAGGAGATTTCCTGCATTATAGTCTTAAACCATCTCAATCTTGACACATTTAATAATATCTTTCCATGAGCCAAAGGCACTGAATTATGAGTCAGGTTTTGAAGCAAGGGAGGGGAGGGGTCTTATCCTAACATCTTTGTAACGGTTGCATGTTTCTTGTTCTTGAAAATTCCTTACTTTCACAGCATCCAGGAACATTGGACCATCAGCCTTTCTGATGGGAACACACTAAAGAGATCCCTTTCCCACCTTCCAACCTGTCTGGGTCTTCAGAGGGAAATAACTGTTGCTGAAGATAGGGCACACATCCTTTTAATGCTAATGGCCCAGTAAATTGTAGATCGACAATTTAAAGAGGAAGCTATATCCTCAGAAACTGTGAAATGGGGTGGGGGAAAGGTAGCAAAATGTAAATATAGACTGAAAAGCTCACTAATGATGTTTATTTTGCTACTTAGCTGCTATTATATAGATTGGGTCATTCAAAAATAGAATTTCTGTTCAGCTTTAATAACAGACTTTGTGTTCCTTATTTTATTGCAGGCATGGTGCAAGAGTGGCAATTTCACAGTAAGCAGCTGGACTGATGCTATTCATTAGCAATTGTACAACATATCACAGGAAAAAAGTAATGTTCCGTTTAAGTGTGAATTTCAAAACCTTAAATCCCTAACTGAATGTCTGTTTTACCCACGCAGTACATGCCTAATGGCATTATTTTTTTCATTAATAAGAGTGAAAACATTTAAACAAATTTTAAAAGTTTGAGATAAACTTTTAAAAAAGACAGCTGTGTGAAATCCTGTATATTATGCATAACCGCTATAGGAAAGAACAATCCGTCTCGTTAGCTAGATTTCCTCCTCAGCCCAGCTGGGCCATTCCAGTGATCTAGGGAGTTGAGGTGATCATGAGCCAATGATTATTCATTTGTATGAGCCGCCAGCATAACCTGCCAGTAATAGTTACCCACATTCAGCATCTGTGCATAGACACTGATAGGGGTAATTGTGATGGCAGCCAAAATGGCAAATCCCAGCATGTCCTGTGCTTGAACACAGCTATTCAAATGGAAGAACATTTTCAAATTGCCTGAACTGGCATAAATTCCCCAGTGAATTTGACCTATATAGTCATGGGCAGAATATGGTTCCAAAGTCTGGCTCGAAACCCCTCCAGATTGACTACCAATTAAATTAAGAAAAGTTAGATTTAAAAAAAAAAAAAAAACTAATGTAAATCTGAGATAGGCATATAAGCAGACAAAATGTATGCCATGTACTATCAACTAGTCTTCTGGAATCATGCACACTGTCCTTTTACTTTGTTAGAAACTAGAAAAGTGGGGGATCCCTGGGTGGCTCAGTGGTTTAGCGCCTACCTTTGGCCCAGGGCGTGATCCTGGAGTCTTGGGATCAAGTCCCACATCAGGCTCCCTGCATGGAGCCTGCTTCTCCCTCTGCCTGTGTCTCAGCCTCTCTCTCTCTGCATCTCTCATGAATAAATAAATATAATCTTAAAAAAAAAAAAAGAAACTAGAAAAGTTTCTCATATACATAGATATATTTATTATGTATATATTTATTATAAATAAATATTTATTGCACATCAAATGGTTAATCAATGAATTTAGAAGTTTATAATTGTGTACATTAAATGATCTAATTATGTTTTATTTTTATTTTAGTTTTCTGGTAGCCTTGATTACATTAAACTGTCCTCTATGAAGTAATAACATGCCTTCATTGCTTCAACAAACATTTATTGAATAGGTACTCTATGCAAGGTTTAATCAATGTCAAAAATGGTTGACTGCATCTCATGAATTGTATCCATTTGGATGTCTGTGACTGATTTCATATGTACCATATTTTAAGTCCATGGTTTTCATGACGTAATTCTTAGGTAATACCTCACTTTCTTGCTCAAAAGATCAATTTCTAGGCTCTGTTAGAATAGGTACTAATTCAGTACTTCTGAAAACCAGTATGAGTATCTGCCTCTTTAACATGAATTCTTAGATGACTGTGATATGATTATTGTGAAGATCATCTTTTGAGAAACATTGATCTCACTCATCAAACTATGCCATCCAGAAAAAAAACATAGAAAGAGAGAAAGAAATAAAGATGGAGAGAAAATAGTATAATGATGGGCATTTGAAATTACATCCCTACTCTTACATCCCTACTCTTAAATCCCTACTCTTCTCCTTAACACCGATACTCACTCAAATGTATTAGTATTTGTGACCTTGAATAAAAAGTTTATTTTGTATGTGTTTCCATTTGCGCAGTGACTCTGTTACAGATTGAGTTTGTTTCTTACTTCGTCACTCAAAAATAAAAATAAATGCATATGATACTTGGCTATTCAAACTATTTCTTTGTGTTTTTCTAGTACGTTTCATTTATTCATTTTATCTGTATGGACTTCAACAATCTTTAGCACCAACTATGTTACAATGGGCATGTCTTCCTATAGAAGCTTCGAGTTTGTTGGTGCAGGAGGAGAACTGCTAGTTTGTAAGGTATTATGTGAGTTATTTGCTGTATTTAGTGATATTCTCATTCAAGGGATATGATTGATGCAAAGCAAGTGCAAATTCTTATCCGTTGTACCATCATTTATAAAAGGTGGCATTTAAGATCGTCATTAAAAGATAAATAGAACTTCACATTGTTGCAAAAGAGAGAAAAACTTTTTAGGAAGAAAAAAAATCCCGTGTACAAAGGCAGGGAAAAGTAATAGTTCATGGCCTGGATCTCCAACAGGTAAAAGTACATTTATCTGAAGGCTGCAGGTGGTTGAGATTTCAAGAGATACAGATAGAGACAGGTTGAATTTAAGCTGTAAAGAGCCTTGTAGAAAATAGGCATCTATATAAGAATTTCCAGCAGGAGACTGTCATAATTTTATTTTTGTTGTTAGATAATATTCAGAGCAGAGGCTGGGCTGGATGGAGGAAAGAAATATCTCTCAACGATTAAAAGAAAACTAATAATCACACATACTTGTGACAACAAGCACAATTAACACTTATTGATCCTCTGCTGTTTCAGAACCTATACTAAGCACATATAATCTATCATCTCAATTAATTCCTGTTGTAACCCAGTTATTACTATTCATATTTTACAGTTGAAGAAACATATTCAGAGAGGTATAATGATTGCATCCAGGTTATTGTGGGGCTTGTGCATTTTGCCATGTGAGGGTCATTTAAATTTAAAAAGATTAGAATTACAAATACAAAATTAGGTCAAAATTAATTTCTATTTTACATAATAAAATTAAACAAAATAAATTATGTCTTACAATATTAATATATAGCCTCACTATGCCCAAATCAGACAAAAGTACTGTTTACATTGAAGTTCATAATCTCTGCTACTAAATTCAGAATTATATATCACTACAAAACCCTTTCCCAAATTTTGGGGTTACACAATCTACTTTCACTTTAAACGACAATTTTAAAATATTTTCTATATAGATAAGAAAAAATAATTTCTCCCTTTTGCATAATTGTTCAAAATATTTTTAATTACTAATACATTAAAAGAATTGTTAAAGCTTGACATATTTTCTTACTGTCAAACTGGAAGATCTATATCTAATTTTTTTTTCTATATCAGCAGAGGAGGAGAGGCAGTGGGAGTAGGAGTATTCCTATAGTAGTAAGATGCGATAGACCAGATATTTGTGTCCTCCCAAAATTCATGCTTTGAAGTCTAATACCCAATGTGATGGTATTAGGATGTGAGGCTTTTGGAAGTTGCTTAAGTCATGAAGATGGAGCCTTCATGAATGGAATTAGCACCTTTATAAAAGACAGCCTCTAACCTAGCCTCTTCTACCATGTGAGGAAACAGCAAGAGGCCACTGTCTATGAACCAGAAAGCAGTTCTTCACCAGACATTGAATCTGCTGGTCCCATGGTCTTAGACTTCTCAGCTTCCATAACTATGATAAATCAAGGTTTGCCGTTTATAAGCCATAAGCCACCAAGTTTATGGTATTTTGGTGTAGTAATATGGATGGACTAAGATACAAAACTAGCAATAACAAGTGGATTTGACTATAAATCACATAACTATTTATAATTAAACCAACTAGATATATATCCAAGTCAACTTCTCTTCAAGCTGGATCCCCCCAATTTTTCTTCTAGAATGTGACATGATTAAAAAAAAAAGAGTGAGAAATGAAATAAAGGTGAAAAGAGGTAATGGTCCTAACCAGTTTAATTAAAATACCTTATTTTGAAAAGTTTATATACACATCATGATGTTGAACACGTTGCTACGATCAAGGCCCGGGAAAGGTCCATGCAATTCTACGTCCCTGAAGCTTAAGCTTCATTGGCTATATGGTAAATTGACTTCCGTTTGCAATAAGCTCCTTCAAAAATACCTCTTCAGGTATTTTAGGTTACCATTCTACTGATCTAATTAACTCTATGTCTAGGGCTAATGGAACAGAGTTAACTGCCTTTTTTTTTTTTTTCTCTTAGCACATCCGTTATATTAGTAATCATCTACTGATGATACATTTATTTTTATCAATAAAAATTGAAGAGGGAAAGGGAAACTATCATAGCTTGCTATGCTAGGTCAAATGTTTAGGTTAATCTTTTATATCTAAGGAGAAAGGAGGCTCTCTCTGAAATCTCTCTCCTTAAGATAGCTTCCAACTACACTATGACCTTGACTCAAGAACACTTTTTCTTTGGATTTTATGCTGCCAATTTTATCTTTCTGTACTTTTAAGACATCCAGGTGGCTCTCTCATTAAGGGTTAGGATTAGTTCTTGATTAATCTCTCATTAATATCTTATCCAGGTGAGATTCTAGTTACTCAAATTATGGTCCACGCTTAGCAGCAGCAACATCAACTGGGGATGTTAGAAATGCTGAATATCAGGTCCCACTCCAATCCACTGAATCTGATTTTGCATTTGAAAAAATACCTAAGAGACTCTAGTACATATAGAAGTTTAAAAAGTACTGGCCTTGATATGGTTAATTACCTGAACTACTTTGGTCAACCCCATGAAAGTTTTGGTCCACCTGACTTTCATTTTCCACTCAAACTCTTTATTAAGAACACATTATAATTTTAAATATGCAAAGAACTACTCTCAGAGGTTAATAACCACACAGATATGGAGCCTATTGTCCTGCTTTTGCATATTTAAGTTTCTACAGTCTATTGAGTCTTCCTAATCTTATTACAAAAGTACTTTATATATATAACCTCTATACTTTATATATTAATTTTCCTACTTTTCTGTGTTTTCCATACTTTCCATATTGAAAATAAAGTATAGAGGTTAATAAAAAATATAAGATTATACTACATCTGATATGAATGTTATGTAAATATATGTATAAAATCTCACTACCCAAAGATATTTTCACGTAAGTCTTCTGTTACTGATGCTTCAGGGATGGATATATCATGTATGGTCTGATAGTCTCCTTTAAATTTGACATTGTGTCACAAATAAGTTTGTGTCACAAATTTCATTACAAACTATTTTTTTTTTAAATTTTTATTTCTTTATGATAGTCACAGAGAGAGAGAGAGAGAGAGACACAGGCAGAGGGAGAAGCAGGCTCCATGCACCGGGAGCCCGACATGGGATTCGATCCCGGGTCTCCAGGATCACACCCTGGGCCAAAGGCAGGCGCTAAACCGCTGCGCCACCCAGGGATCCCACAAACTATTTCTAAGAAGTTGTAGTGATTATATCATAGTCTAGGTAGGATGTGCTGTAAAATTCATAACTATTTCCATATTTTTGATACTAAGATTATTTCTAATTTTTCTCCAAGATAACTATATCATATAAATATACAACCAGTTTGTTTCCATGTTCCAGTTTATTTCCTTAGAATAAATTACTGCAGATAGAATTTCAGGGTGAAGAGGAAATGAGTATTTCAAGTGTCCTGATATAGATTTACCAATCATTTTATTTGGTTCATTTGCTCTCCTATTCTGCTCCTCAGCCATTTTAAATCTTTACCATTCACCTCAAGCTTTCATCCATAACCTCTGCCATATTGATACACAGGAGATGATGCTGCAACTAATTTTCCAGGAAGCACATTTTTCTCATGAAATATAAAATCTTGAGAATTCACACTCTGCATTACCTGTATCTTCAACTATTCATATTTCTTTCCCTGTAATCTCAAAAGATCAGCTACCTCTGCTCCTGCTCAGGATGTGGACCCTTGATGCCATTATTTGGTGTCATCTCTGGAACCGTGGTCCATCCATCATGTACTTTTTCTCCTTGTTTTCAAAATCTTAAATAAATAAACCATTCCATTTCTGAAATCTAGCATATACTTCTAGTGAGCATCATGTCTTTTCTTTTTTTTTCACAGGCAAATATAGGAGCAAGACAAAAAGCCACCTTAAAATTTCCCACTCCTTTCCTGTTTGTTTCTCGTTCTGCTTAAAATCAAACCATTTCCTCCAGAACCACTGTGAAAGTAATCACACTATGGATCCATGGATATTCTAACTACTGAAGCCACTGATTTTGTTTTCAGCCCCCACCTTGTTTCAGTATATCATTTTACTTATCACTGGGATTTGTTCCAATATTGTCTACTTTGAATGCTTTCTATGTTGTTGACTGATTTTGTCACTGTCTCTTCACTGACCCTGACTCTACCGTCAGTATCAGATCCTTTACTATTTTTTTACAAGTTCAGATGTCTCCTAAGCTGGAAGAACCTTGAATATGAAGACTATGCTACTTCTGCTTCACCACTGCTTCACCCAGTCCCTGACACAGCAACGCTGCTCCACCAATGTTGAATTGAATTGGGCTCATTGTTAGTGATCTGCAGGCATTTGGCTCTTTGATCACTTGAACTTAATTTGGCTTTGTTATACTCTCAGTTCTGTTTTTCTCACACCACCCAGAGCTCTTCCTCTGTCATTTCTGTATTACTTTCTAATAGCTACAAGGTAGATGCAGGGTCATGAGCTGATAAGGAGTGATGTTTAAGAAAAAGAGAAAATGGAATAGACATTATAATTATTTCAGTAGGTGCTAGTTAGATGACACTACAGTTCAGGTCACTGAAGAATTATAGTGTCTTATAACAGTTTATTTCTAAATATCCCATATGAGTCAACTTCGGTTTTGTTCCTTGTCATCTACATTCTTGGAGCCAGACTGAGAAAGTAGCCTCTGGCTGGAACATTCATTGTTCCCATGACAGAGGAATAAGAGAATGTGGCAAATGATGCGCTCGCTCTGAAGTTTCTATTCACAAGAAACTCATCATATAGGCCAAAGCAAGTCAGTGTCCAAGCCAGATGCCAGAGAGGAGCGGTGAGTATTGGTGAGAAATACAACACCACAATGGTTGGCTCAGTAGTTTGCCTAGAAGGATATAAATTATTGAAACGATTAAACAATTCTGACAGGGAGTGTTTATAACTACACAGCAAACTAGTATCATGGTACACATAATTCACAACTCTCAGTTGATTAACCTCAAAATTAGGTAGAATTTTATGGTCTGAAGATGGAAAAAAATCATTGGGTATTATTTTCTTTATGGGAAAATATGTACTTCTGAATGTTTAGAGAAGTTTGAGAATAGTTTATAATTATATTAAAAACTTTCTAGTCCATGTTCATATCTACTTGATTACATTGCAATGAGAGCAATAGCAAATAGTTACAGAACAAGAACAATGTCCTAAGTCTTTTTTTTTGTTTTGTTTTAATTTTTATTTATTTATGATAGTCACAGAGAGAGAGAGAGAGAGAGAGGCAGAGACACAGGCAGAGGGAGAAACAGGCTCCATGCACTGGGAACCCAATGTGGGATTCGATCCCGGGTCTCCAGGATCACGCCCTAGGCCAAAGGCATGCGCCAAACCGCTGCGCCACCCAGGGATCCCTGTCCTAAGTCTTATGCTTAAAAGCTTTGCATGTCTTTTATCACTTTATCTCCATAGCATCTTTTTCTGGTCAACACTATTGCTATCTTTATTTGATAACTGAGCACATCGATGGAAAGTAATTTGCTTGAGGTAGCCTTTCTACAAAGTGGTGAACAAGTGTTCAAGTTTGGGACTTCTGACTTATGAAATCACTGCAATCTCTCCTGTTACATGGAGTTTGAGCACCTCTCTTCGTATAAATGAAATTTACTTTGGTTTTGCTTAATGTGTGCTTTTGCTTAAAAGAAGAGCGGTAATTATAGCAGAGAGTGCTTTTAATTTATTTCTCCCGGGCTTCTTGAAGTCTAATTGACAAATAAAATTGTAATATATTTGGAGTGTGTGAAGAGATTATTTGATAGGTGAATACACGATGAAAAGGTTCCTGCCATGAAGTTCACAAATACATCCATCACCTCACACATTTACTTTGTGTGTGTATGAGAAGCTAAGTTCTACTCTCATAGCAAGTTTCACTTATATAATACAGTATTATTAACTACAGGTTTCTATGTTATACGTTAGATTCTCAGACTTCATTCATCTTATAACTGAAAGTTTGTACCCTTCTACCAACCTCTTCCTATCTCTCCTACTCCCCAGCCATTGCTTTAAAAACACTATTCTACTCTGTTTCTATGAGCTCAGATTTTTAAGAAAGATTCCACATATAAGTGGAATACCATAAAGTATTTGTCTCACTCTGTCTAACTTTTATTTCACTTAGTGTCATGTCCTCAAGGTCCGTCCATGTTAGACAGATAGCAAGGATTTCCCTCTTTTTTTGTGGTTGAATAATATTCCATTATACATATCTGCCACATTCTTTTTATCCATTCATCATCAGTTAGGTTGTTTCTATACCTGGGCTATCGCAAACAACGTTGTAATGAGAGTACAAATACCTTTTTGGGACAGAGTGATCTAGTTTACTTTTTATCCAAAGTATCCAGAAATGGGGTTGCTGGACCATATGATAGCTCTATTTTTAATTTCTTGAGGAACCTCCCTACTATTTTCCATAGTGGTTGTACCAGTATACATTCCCATTAATAGTACATAAGGGTTCCCTTTTCTCCACATTCTTAACAGCCTTTGTTATCTTTTTTTTTTTCATAATGGATATTCTAACAGGTATGATAAATGTCTCATTGTGGTTTTGATTTGTATTTTCATGATGGTTGGTGATGGTGAACATATTTTCACTTACAGATCTTCCTGACTTACAATGGGGTTAAGTACTCATAAACCAATAATAGGTTGAAAGTATTTTAAGCCAAGAATGGACTTAATACACCTAACTATGGAATATCATAGCATAGTCTACC
This sequence comes from Canis lupus baileyi, assembly GCF_048164855.1. Lineage (NCBI taxonomy): Eukaryota > Metazoa > Chordata > Mammalia > Carnivora > Canidae > Canis > Canis lupus. Next base: position 79,825,917 of record NC_132839.1, read on the forward strand.
TTAGATATGCTCAGAACACTTACATTAGCTTATAGTTGGAAAAAAATCATCTAACACAAAGCCTATATAATAATGAAGTATTGAATAACTCATGTAATTTTTTGAAAACTGTACTGAAAGTATAAAACAAAATGGTTATATGGGTACAACTGGTTGCAAGTGTATCTGTTGTTTAGCCTCATGATTGCATTGCTGACTGGGAGGTGTGGCTCGCCTGCATCACAAGAGGGCATCTTACTGCAAGTTGCTAGCCTAGGAAAATATCAAAATCCAGAATTTGAAGTATGGTCGGTCTCCACTGAATATGAGTCATTTTCACACCATCATAGTCAAAAAATCATAAATCAAACCATTGTAAGTCAGGGACTTACACTGTAAGTCAGTCTGTATGTCTTCTTTGAAAAACCATTTAGTCAGATCTTTTGTCCATTTTCTGATCTTTAGGTTATTGGTTGATTAATTGAGGTAGTTTAGTTTAGTTAGTTATTGAGTTGTATATTTTGGATGTTAAGCTTTTATTGGGTATGTCATTTGAAAATGTTTCTGCCATTCCATAATTTGCTTTTTTGTTTCTTTTGATGGTTTCTTTTACTATGCAGGAGCTTCACAGTTGATGTAGTCCCACTTGTTTACTTTTACTTCTGTTGCCCTTGCATTAGTGTCAAAAACCCCCAAATCATTGTAAGATCAGTATCCATGTGTTTTCTTCTAGGAATTTTATGGCTTCAGATCTTCAAGTCTTTAATCCATTTTGAATTGATTTCTATGTATGGTGTAAGATACGGGTCTAGGTTCTTTCTTTTCCATGTGGATACTGAGTTCTCTAATATTAGCTATTGAACAAGGAGTGGCTTTTTAAGATTAAGCATTCTTTAACACTGTGTTCTGTAAGAAATTAATATTCCCATTGTGATTCCTGGGAGAAAAAGATGTACGTTGGGAATTGAGCTATTCTACTACATTTCCAAATAGCTATCTTTTCAAAATTAACAATTGTTTTTTACAGAACTGCATTATTTTAAGAAAATATTGCTTTAAGACAGCAATATGGATAATTTCTCATGGTGACTGCATGATATTTTCCTTCATTAGTAGTATATAATTTGAAGTCTGTGCAAAATATAGGTAGGGCTGATATGTTTTATGAAAATATTGTATTTCAATGGAATTCCATTCTGTAATAATGAAATTAAGTGATTTATTTTATGTATGTACATTTCTAGTTCCATAACAATTTTCTCATAAGAGATGGTATGATTTTTTTTTAAACAGGAAGTTCTTTTTTTTTTAATTTTTTTTATTTATTTATGATAGTCACAGAGAGAGAAAGAGAGGCAGAGACACAGGCAGAGGAAGAAGCAGGCTCCATGCACCGGGAGCCCGACGTGGGATTCGATCCCAGGTCTCCAGGATCACGCCCTGGGCCAAAGGCAGGTGCCAAACCACTGAGCCACCCAGGGATCCCTAGATGGTATGATTTTTATATTTTTGTTAGAATGAATTTCATGTGCTTTAAAAGGACACACAATTCATTAAAATGTATACATTATTTAAATTGGCCTTTTTCTCTAAAATACTGTTCTATTTATGAAATTAATTATTTAACCCTTTATAATTTATTTTATTTGATTCCTCCAATTATCTCTGAAATAGTTCATTTTGCTAAAAGAGTTAAGAAATTCTTTTAACTTTATGACTTTTAAATATTTAATGAGAGCTTTAAAATTTAATACTCTCTGTATTAAGAAGGATGTTTTTACCTTTGAAAAATAGTTTACAAATTGGTCTTCTTTCTTTTATAGCAGGTTTTATATTTGAATCATTAATGTACCCATTTGAGGATAATTTATTCTGGAAGGCTTTTAGATGTTAATATCAGATCTGTTTAACTATAAATATTTTGGATAAGTTGAGATATATGTAATTATCTCTCCCTAGTAGTACAAATATGCTTTGCATGTGCTACAAAAAAGGCAGTCTAACTTAGTGCTGAGATACAAGAACTTAAAATTACCATATACAAACTGTCTGACCTTGGACAGTGTTTTAACTCTCTAAGCCTCAGTTACATCATTTATAAAATAGAGATGACAATAAGCACATGGCTACACAAAGATTCTATGAGACAAATCTACAAAATACTTAGCCAGATGTGCACATAGAATGTTCTCAACACAGTTCAATTGTCTTTATATGCACATATTCTATTTTAAATATAAAGGAAATGCATTTAAAGGAAATGTAATTAGTTGAAAGCAATAGAAGAATGTAAGCATAAACATATTCTGTCAAGAAGGGCTCTTTGGAGGGACTGGCACACTGACTCAGACTGGGACAGCCATGAGAGTAGGTAGTTTAACCTTCCACATGCTGTTGAAGTGAGGGGCTGAAAAAATGTTCATGATCTTGAATGTGATCTTACCACTCTCTCTGTCCTCAGGCACTGCTTGCCTTTGGTGTTAACTTTACTCTTCAGCAGGCTTGCTCCACCTGGTACTAAAATGGCACCACTTCTTTCAGAGATATATGGTTCTTATGTTTACTAGTTTGGTGATTTTCCTCTCTCTTCTAGAATATGTGTGTGCATATAGGTATGTATGCACATAGATGTGTGCACAGGCATATATAAATGTAAATAGGATAAGTAGAAATATATGTATGCATACATGAACATGCTTGTGTGTACATGTGTTGCTATGGGCCTGTGCATGTTTGTGTGTTATAAATTAGCTGGCTTTGCTTGAGTCTTTTGTTTATGGTGTAGATGAATAACTGATAAAGATAAAGTGGTTTGTGCGCCACAGTGGCCAACTCTGTTTCACAGAGCCAGCTCTACATCCAGGGGACAGGCAGCCAATAGGACCGATGTTACCACCAACACCATGTGTGTAGGGACAGGGAAGTTTAAGAATGCTACTCAGTCCCTAAAATATTCCATTTGCAATAGTATTCGTAAATCAATAAACACACTTCCTAAAACTGTGTTAGCAGAATTTTAGTTAGTGTGAGTATAATTTTCTAACTCCAGTATATTCATTTTGACACTAACCCTAAGAGTCACTTGAGGTCTACAGCAAAAAGGCACATTTGGATTCCTACATGGAGCTCTTAGAAGGTGGTATTCATATGCTGCCAAAATCAAATGTCAACTTCTGTAGTAGAAGATATGTACTTTGCAAAAGATCCACTTTCTTAAACTATATGCAAAAGATGAAATTAAGAGGTGTTTATTCATAATATTACCCCAAGTCACCTATTTTAAAACTTCACTCCATTTCTTGTTGCTTCATATGAAATTGGAGTAGGACAAGGTAAAGCAGAGAAGAGCTAATCTGACATGAATACAGAATCAGAATTTATCACGAGGTGCCTGCTCTATCTAGGATATCTATTCAGGTCATTTCTTTAGGACTTGTGAAAGGCCAGCTGCGATTTCTCTTGAACACGGTGTTATTCTTGAAAGACAAAATAAGTGAATTTGTCAACCTGAAAGTGAGGATAATATTCCAATGAAAACAAAACAGCAAAGAAAAGCTAATGCGGTCTACAATGCTGAAAGATGCAAGGTCAAGGTTGCAGAAAATTAAATTTCTCGTGTCTCCTAGCTTTCATCATAGATTTCCAGCATTTTTTGAAAGATTGATTGATTGATTGATTGATTGATTTGATATAGAGAGTGCACACAAGAAAGAGAGGATGGGGGGTGGTGAGGTGGAGGGGTGGCCTAGGACCAACTTTCTAGTATTCAGAGTTTGAGCAAAGAAGAGAAAAATAACAAAGTAATTTGAGTAGACTGAGAAGGAGAAACATTTTAGGGAGCAGAAAAAAAAAGGAGAATGTTGTCTTAGGGAAGCCAACACAGGAAACTTCCAAGGTGATGGGAGAAATAAACTATCAGGAAATACAAAGGTCATTTAGGCTCCTTGTGAAGTGTGCTGAGGGAGAAAAATAATGTGGAGGGAAAGTCTAGAGACAATTGTTTTGAGAGTATTTTCTCTGAAGTGGAAATATTGGATGGTAGACATGGGTGCCCAAAGAGCATTTTGTTGGATTAGGGAGCATGCTTTGTGCTAATGGGAGAGAGTCAAAGGAAAGGGGGGGGGGTGATAAGGTAAAAATAAGGCTATATAAAGAAGGAAGGAAGGCCACAGGAAATGAGACAAAGTAGCATTTCAAACAAAAGGGGATATGTTGAAATTATTGTAGGATGTATACATCCCTGAAGTCACTGCTTTAGTGTGAGGGATGCAGAAATTTATAGATCACTTTAGCATGATGCAAAGTAACCAGCTTATATTGATTTTTCCTACTTCAGAAAAGCCTTCTCATAAGGAACTTGAGAAATGTTTGAGTCTCTACTTTCTTATTCTCCATTTTTAAAATAGAAAGCTCTTAATTCAAACAGTTACATTTAAATGTACAGAAATTTATAATATATAACATGATAACTTTCCAGATATAAGCTTCATAAACAAAAGCAAAAAGTAAAAAGATAGTTTTCTTCTTTTGTGAAAACAATATACAAAAGTTATATATTTTATTTGTTTTACTTAATTCTATTTATTTTACTTAATGTGTGCTGCAAACTTGCCTAACAAACATTATCTAAGATATGGTAACAGTCTGGTCCCTGTATTCCTTTTTCTATTTAAGTGGCTTAAAATTAAAAGCACCTTAACTTTACAAATTTGTTTAACACATCGTAATGTGCCTTACGACACACATATTTTGGTCCGTACCACCAACATCTCAGATTGGTTTAAATTTCAGTGGGATATTCAGTATCACATTTAATCAGCACTTTTAAAGTTGAGCTATTTTTGTTGTTATAAATTAATACATGGAAATTATTTTTTAAATTGCGAAAAATAGAAATGGGTATACAATGAAAAGCACATATTTTTGCCTCTGCAAAAACTGCTAGGGATAAATTTCATCCATCATGTCACATATATCCTTCCAGGAATTTTCTATAAATACATGGCAATATTTCTTTCATAGTGCTAAGAAGTGCCTGCCACTGCAATTCTCTGCCTGACCTCCTGCATACATCAGAGTTCTTTCCCTACCTATACCTACTATACTCAACTTAGATAACTAGACATAGTTCTTCACTGTTTTGAGAGGAGGAAACACCGGGACACAGTGGGATATCAAGACAAAATAAAAAAATCTTACTTCTAGAGTTAGAAATCCACCACTTACAAATATACAGTGGTCCCCCCTTATCCATAGTGAATTACATTCTAAATCCCCCTGCCGATGCCTGAAACTGCTGATAGTACCAAATGCTAAACATATACACCAATGGTAAAGTTTAACTTAGGCACAGTAAGAGATGCACAACAACAGTAATAAAATAGAACAATTATAATGATATACTGTGATAAAAGGTACATGAATGTGGTCTCTCTGTCTCAAAATATCTTACTGTGCTCATCTTTTTCCTTCTTGAGATGATGGGAGATGACAAAATGCCTATGTGATGAGATGAAGTGAAGTGAATGGTGTCGGCTCTGGGATGTAGCATTTGGCTCATACTGACCTGATTATATGTGAGAACTAGGATCATCTGCTTTGGAACCTTGGTTAACCATGAGTAGCTAAAACCTCTGAAAACAAAACACATAATGAGAGACCACTCTATTAAATTTTCTTGACCCTTAGACCAAATGAAAAAATCCACAAGGCTGTGAGGCTGAGAAAGGAGGACTCTGAACAGAGTATGATGAGGAAATCATCAGAAAAATATCATCTATCATCAGCAATGCCTTCACTTCCCTAGCAATCAGCCTGAAGAGTTTATACCCAAGGACATTACGCAGCCTCTCACTTAATGATAATGATCATCATCTCATCTACAAGGCAGGGTCTGGACGACTAGGGAGGGAGTAGGTGAGTGATACTGAGGACAAGGGCACCACTTGGCGTGGCTCCTTGGTCTCACTCCAACTTGATTTCCTATCCTTGCTGAGTCTGCATAATAAATTCTTATATTTATGCAAACATCTTTCCTACTCCTAGTGCTAACTCTCCCAGTCTGGTTTCTTGCCTTAAATATCCACACATTTCATTCCCTTATACATTTGGATTTCTCCCTAAATTTAGCTCCTTTTGAAGTCAGTGCTGATAATTTCCAATCCAAAGTATCACTGTGTTCCATTTTTATCTTATTTTTCCTCATATTATTTATCATTGTGTGACATATATTATTTTTTAAATTTTTTTCTATCCCTCTACTAGTATATAATTACATGAAAGAAAACACATCAGATTATTTTGTTCACTATTGTGCTCCTCACATCTAGAATATAGCATATGGCAGGCACTAATTACATCACAGAATAGATATAGTTGTTCATATATCAATAAAAATGATAATTGCTGGCCATCAATCATACCAATTTAATAATTTCCTTTCCTTCATTACCCTTTAAGAACAGTTTGATGGTGGATTATTTTCTAACATCATACATAAAAGTAAACTCAAAAGGGATTAAAGACCTAAATGTGAGACCTGAAACTGTAAAAATCCTAGAAGAGTACATAGGCAGTAATTTCTCTGACACTGGCTATAGCAACATTTTTCTAGATATGTCTCCTAAGGCAAGGGAAACAGAAGCAAAAATAAACGATTGGGACTATATCAAAATACAAAGCAGAGAAAAGGAAATCATCAACAAAATAAAAAAAAAACATTGAATGGGAGAAGATATTTGCAAATGATATATCCTATAATGGATTAATATCCAAAATATATAAAGAATTTAAACAACTCAACATCAAAAAAACAAACAATCCAATTATAAAATAGAGGACCTGAATAGACACTTTTCCAAAGAAGACATGCAGATGGCAATAGGCACAGGAAAAGATGCTCAACATTACTAATCATCAGGGAAACGCAAGTCAAAACCACAATGAGATATCACCTTATGCCAGTTAGGATGGCTGAAAACAAAATGAGAATAAATAGTAAGTGTTGACAAGAATGTAGAGAAAAAGAAACCCTTGTACACTGTTGGTGGGAAGGTAAATTGGTAAAGTCACTGGGCAAAACAGTACGGAGATTTCTCAGAAAACCTAAAAATAGAAATACCATATTATCCAATAATTCCACTATTGAGTATTTAGCCAAAGAAAATGAAAACACTAATTAAAAAAGATACATATACCCCTATGTTTATTGTAAGTATTGTGCAATAATCAAGATATGAATAAAGCCTAAGTGTCCATTAATAGATGAATGACTAAGAAAAATGTGGTAAATATATCACTTATATGTGATATCTTTATATATATATGTATGTGTTTGTGTATATATATAATGCAATCATATGCAGCAATATATATGATGTGTATATATAATATATGTATATAGGTATATAACGTATATATGTGTATATATAATGTGTATACATAATATATGTATACACATTATATATACACATACACATTATCTATACATATATACATATATTATTACATATTATATGTGTAATATATATGTATTATATATTATTATATATTTTATATATATTATATATGTGTATGTATACATATATAATGCAATCTTATGCAGCAATGTATAATGCAATCAAAATTAGATAGATAGATGATAGATAGATAGATAGATAGATAGATAGATAGATAGATAGATAGATAAAGCAATCTTATGAAGCCATAAAAAAGGATAAGATCGTGCCATTTGGGACAACATGGATGGACCTAGAAAGTATTATGCTAAATGAAATAAGTCAGACTGAGAAAGACAAATGCCAGATGATTTCACTTATATGTGGAATCGAAGAAAAAAGTGAATCAGCAAACAAAAAACAGAATTAGACCTATAAATACAGAGAACAAACTAATGCTTGCCAGAGGGGAAGGGATGAGTGTTGGGCAAAATGGGCAAAGAGGAGGGGGGGAGATACAGGTTTCCAGTTATGGAGTGAATAACCCAGGGGAATAAAAGGCACAGCATAAGGAATATAGTCAATAATAATGTAATAGTGACGTAACAGGACAGATGGTAGTTACATTTATGGTGAATATAGCATAATGTATAAAACTTGTCAAATCACTAAGTTGTACATCTGAAACTAATGTAATATTGTGTGTCAATGATACTCAAATTTAAAAAAAATTACTCCTCCTCCCAAATTTTTTAAAAAATTAAAATAAATGAGTAAGTAAAAATAAAAGCAACAACAACAAAACCAGTTTGATTGGACTGTGCCACTATTCATAGTCTTCCAGGTAATTTTCTGTCCTCTGTTGATTTGCACTTCTCCAATTTACCTTTTGCTGTTACCCAAGCTAAAAAACGTTTCCTAAGCCTCTGTCTGGTATTCATCTACCAAGTCAGTTTTCCTGTTTGGTGCCAATTGTGCTATTTAGTCCAATATTTTATTTTGCATTATAGTTAGTAAAATATTTTTCCTGATTTAATAACACATGTAAAAACATTATTCTGTCCATCAGATGTGTGTCAAATTGTGTATTAAGTGCTTTACATTCGTAACTTAAAAAAATAATGACCACCCCAATCTAGACCTAGAAGCTAACTTTGGACAGAGGTTAGTAAATACTTATATTGGTCCATTTAGGGAAGTAAAGGAAATCTTTAAAATAAAAATTCCTCCTTGATTTTAATGTAACCAATGGTGTGGGTTTCTTTCTTTCTTTCTTTCTTTCTTTCTTTCTTTCTTTCTTTCTTTCTTTCTTTCTTTTCTTTCTTTCTTTCTTTTTCCTTCCTTCCTTCCTTCCTTCCTTCCTTCCTTCCTTCCTTCCTTCCTTCCTTCCTTCCTTCCTTCCTTCTTTCTTTCTTTCTTTCTTTCTTTCTTTCTTTCTTTCTTTTTTTTAATGGTAGCTGGTCTTGTAGTTTGGTAATGCATTTTAATGGGCTCATTTCTTATCCATTGGTAAGCTTCTGAGCATGATCTTGAATCTAGAGAGGGCAATCTAGCTTTGGATAAACATGTAAAGCACTATCTCCATTGCATTCAGGATATATATTTATTTTAGGGTTATATCAATCTATAAAAAATGAAAAGGAAAAAAACAAACAAAAAAAAAAAAGAAAGAAAAGGAAAGCTCCTATATATATCTTTTGGTCTCATGTAAGTTGTTCTTGTTTTTACATATCATTGTCGATTTTAGTTGGGATTGGGAGAACATTGAGTGATTTCAAGTTTCCTTTTATCCTCAGAAGCAATGGGATTGCAGTTTGATAGAGACATAACACAGTATTCCAACAACACATGAGACTGCATCCATGAGTGGTGGACATTATTTAAGTATCTTTGAGTTTGAATGACTGAAAATCCAAATTCAAAAAGCAAAGCTTATCTCTCCCATTGATGAGAAGTCCAGAGAAGAAAGTCTTTAGATATTGCTGAATAAATATTCAGAGACTAGTTCTAGGACCCAGTTTCTCATATCCTCATCTCTTTTTAGATTGGTTCTTATTTTATATCTCACGCGAAAGCTGTGGTAACTTCTTATTTTACTCCCTCAAGTAAACACTGTTACATAGGGTTATTTTTCCCCCTGACTATAGGGGCCACTGATCTCCCTTTTCTTAGAGCACCACTTTAGAAAACTTGCTATTATAAATTCTTTCTCTGCTCCTTTGAGGTGTTATTTTCTGCTAGGCTATTGCCAGTTTTTTCAATTCAAAAACGTCTTTCTCCAAAACCTGGCAGTCACCCTTTGAAAAATAATCATCTAGAAAGATAGCACCCCTATATCCCAGTCTCTGGGAAGTTAGAAGTGTAAATTCTAAAAGCACCAATTAGCAAACACAGATAACCTAATCACACTAACTACTCTCCCACTTCCCAGCACCCTCCAGTACTTTATTTTTTTTTAATTTTTTTAAACTTTTTTTTTTTTTTTTTAAGATTGTATTTATTTATTCATGAGACGCACACAGAGAGGGAGAGAGGCAGAGGAAAAAGTAGGCTCCATGCAGGGAGCCCGATGTGGGACTTGATCCTGGATCCCAGGATCACGCCCTGAGTCAAAGGCAGACACCCAAATGCTGAGCCACCCAGGCAGCCCAACCCTCCAATACTTTAAGGACAAGCTCACCCACCAGGTAAAACTCTCCCACCTTTTGTTTCAAAGGAGTTGAGTTCACTCTCTTCCCTATTGCAGTAGTCTTTCCCCTTTATTACAATAGTTGTAAGTAAAATTTTTCCTTATAATTTTAACACGTCTAGTGCAATTTTTCTTTGACAAGGGAGAAAATGGATAGTATGTATGCTAGAGACAAACAGCAACAACAACAACACATTTTCTTAATATTTTGTCTAAAATTTCTTATTATCCCAGGTGGAATAAAAGAAACAAACAGAAATTGTATATACGTATTATGCCTAGCAAAACATTTTGGTGTCATGCTGTCTGTTGTAAAGGTGGTGGCAAGAGCAGCAGACACAGAAGTAGGTGTAAGTCAGAGGAATTGAAATGAGAGGGAAAGTGGTCCAGTCTCCTTATGATTAGTAGGTTCCACCTTCACTGTTAAAGTGGGAGAAGATCCAGCAGCCAAACTTCTCTTCTTTTGTCATAAAGATAAGAAAGAGTGAGGGAAGAGGTGAGGTGATATGTTGATGAGGTTCAGGGCCTGCTACTTTGAAATACAGCACTTTAATAAATAGACTATCTTAAGCTGAAGGAATTTGAGAAAACAGCAGGAGCAGAAAGTTTCCTCCCACCCCTCCCTCATCCTTCTTCCCTGAACTGAAACAGATTATGAAGTCCTCTTGTGGGAGGGGCCCTCCCTATACCCAGAAGAAAGGAACATTCTTATCACTGAAGACAAAGTAATTCCTGGAAGAATCTCAACAAACAGAACTTGCTAAGTATTCCCCACCCCTCATTATGATTACCTCATACTCCTTAACCTATCATATTCCTTCATGTCCTGCCACTCTTCATCAAACCCAGCCTAAAATTACTCAAGTCTCGTCCTCTGGATCTTCATGCCTTTTGAGAGCTCTTGTGTCACATAATACTTATATGAAATAAATATGTATACTTGGCACCTGTTAATTTGTCTTTGTTAGTTCACTTTTCAAACCCAGCCAGGGACTCTAAGAGGGTCAAGGAAAACTTTTTCCTCCCCTTACAGGTTATGTGCTCTCTTCTCTTCCCATATCCTTTCAACTACTACCACTGCCCTGAGGTAGCAGCAATTCAAGGGTGAGAACTTGAAGGAGATAAAGGTGCCAAAATGGTTATATGTACAATTCTTGTTAGGACAACCTTCTTTAAGTAGATTAGAGTTGTAAAATGAGTCAGCTATACTTTCCTTTTAATAAATCAATTCTAATTATAATGAAATAAGATTTGTGGTCTAGGCATAAGAATAATAAAATAACAAGAACTCAAATCATCTGTTAGATATATATTTTCATGTACTTTAAAGCCTCTTATAATGCAATATATTTTTTCAAGTGTCTAATAATAGATTTTACTTACACCATGTTAAGTTAATAATATTTGTTTCAATCAGTACTATAAAAATTCAAAAGATCGATTATGCCTCCAGAGAATTTTCTTTCTTTCTTTTTTTTTTTTTTTTTTTCCAGAGAATTTTCTAATTCCGTTTTGGCTGCAGGATAATACATGTTACTATCTTTGATATCCAGATCCTCTGTATTTAAGAAAAACAACAGTTTACCTTAATCTATAGATCATTCTCTTAGAGAAATCTCACATGATTGAGAGTTAAACAGATTTCAGTATGGAGTATTGCATGAAAAAATCTTTTATGGGAACATTAATTTTTTTCTAATGAATAGAGTTCAAGATATTTTTAATATCAATTAAGTGACCAGGCACGAGGAGTATATACAAAGCCTATATCACAATGGAATTGCATTAATCTTCTTTCCTTGGGATGATTTCTTTAAAGAACAAGGGTCATTGTCATAATCTGTCTGCATACACCTTCTGTTAAATATTTTAGCTAAGTAAACTCTTCATTATTAAGTGATACTATAATAATACAGATGAGAAAAGCCCCTAACTGATGATATACCTTTCAATTTTCCCATGTAGGTATTCTCAGCTGTTGTATTTCTTCTCCCACTTAGAATAAGTTGTCATGAATTTTCCTTCTATGTAAGTGGAACAGGTAAAAAATGAAAGACAACCTCATTATCAATAATTCATGCTTAATCATGTTGCATTGCCATTTGATGAAAGCATTGTGATGTATATTTCTTTAGACTTACTATCCTGTAATGCAACCATTTGAATATGAGACTTAGGATTATTAGAAAAGAATCAACAGATCATACCCAGATGTACCGTGATTTATTCCAATGGTTCTATTACGATTGTAAAGCTTTCAAAGACAATCACTAAAATTTTCAATCCAGGGTGAAAAAAAAAAAATAGCTTGTCTGAAAGGAAAAACATTTTCAGGGGAACAAAACCATTGAATGTATTTTCTAGGTAATTATTCTTTGTTGAACTACAATTGCAATGTTGGTGATTCTTGTCACTAGCATGTTGTTGATGTACGGTAGTGTATGGAGGTGCAGAGAAAAATTTAATGTTGACTAACTCGTTTTTTTGCTTCTTTGCAGATATTTGATTACAGCAGATGAATTTTATACCATTATGTTAGGACTATTTGGGAAATTTAATTGCATGGCACTGGCCATCAATACGTTTCCAAGTTTTTTGTTGTAATGTCTCCCATAGTTCATTGATTACTTCTTCCTTATTGATGTGGCTATATGAAATACAAACACTAGCTCTGATATATAAGTTATGCTAGTGAAATCAATGAAAGGGAGGCACTATTCAAATGGTACTGGTACCCACAATTTAAGTTCTTTCCTTATCTTTCTTTCATTCTTTTTGGTGTTCTTTGATTTGTTTCATTGTTTATATTATTGAAGCATCTTCACTGAGAATATAAGAATTGAAATGAGTAATACTTCTTTTTACATTTTTAATCCAATCATTCTGAGTGATAGCTTCTATTATTATAGTAATGTTCTTCCCACATGATTTTTAGGAAGTTTTTAGCACATATTAGCACACTTCACAACTCCAGTGATATGGTTGGTTGAGCCATTACTCTTCAACAGATAAGAGTTATGACATAGTGGAATCTCCAAAGAAGTGTTGGTTATTTCGGCCTTTTGGTTCAGCTGAAAAAATGAGCATTTTTTTTTCACCAATAAGGACACTTATTTAGCTGCTAGTACTTCTCTCAAAATATTTTAATATCCTCTGAAGGAAAATTATGAAGCCACTCAGAGGGACAACAAGTGATAACACTTTTTGGTCCCTACTGATCCCTAATGAGCCTTCTTAAAGGGTAAGTATGTGAAGTTCCTGATAGGTGAATTGTTAGGATGCTAACTGAGCCTGGATGGCTCAGCCTTGCACTCTTTTTGCTTTGGAGAGGTGTCTTTCAGGAAGTTCATGCTCCTGTCAAAAGTTTTACCAGGCTTTCTGCCACGTGGAGAGGCCAGCCAATATCCAGCTATAACTGAGGTTGGATCAATAATTCTTCCTAACTCTGGAGTAATGATTAGTAACCTTTAACCTAGTGGTTGTCAGTAATAAGGATGATACATTTATCTCCATCTGTCTTCTAGTTTATCTCTTCATTGTTTCAGAACTAAGGTGGAGAAAAGTGTGGCTTTTTTGTCTTGAGACTTCACATCTATCTCAATTATATTTTTGAGGCAACCACAAAACAATATGCATGCTGCATAGGGTTTTGTTCTGATCCAGTTACAGACTTGAGACAGAATTTTAGGGAGAGGTGGTAGGACTATTGAAGGGAAGATGATTAATTAAGGCAACTTTAAAATATTAGTGATAAAAAAGTCTTTTTGACTCACGTAATAGAGTTTAATATAAATGAGGTTTTACTATTTTGGCTCAGCTGCATGGATTGGTTTACAGAATAGTAGCTACATTAGAAGTAGCATCAAGAGAGGAGCAAGTATCTGAGCAGCAAGACATAAGAGGCTATATAGGCCTCTCAATCCTGGGAGAAGGCCACGATAGGGCATGCAAGACCTTGGGAAAATATTATATGTTTTCCCTGGCCCTGGTCTATATAAGCAATTTTAATAAATACTATGTTAAAAATTAATGGATCTACATGTGGTATAGTCATTTGTCGATGAAGATTTAGGATAATGGATAGAGAAGAGGTAATTGTTTAATCTGATTAGTGAACATACTCCAGCACCAACTCTTCCTGTTGTTGGTTCTTGACTCCTGGGAACCAATTATTCCTGTCCTTTACTGTCCATTTCACCATTCCTGGCTAATTTAATATCTCCTATCTCAACAAAAACTAGCAACATTACTTTTTTAAGACTTTATTTATTCATGAGAGACAGAGAGAGATAGAGAGAGACAGAGAGAGAGAGAGACAGAGAGAGAGAGGCAGAGACACAGGCAGAGAGACAAGCAGGCTCCATGCAGGGAGCCCAATGTGGGATTGGATCCCGGGACTCCAGAATCATGCCCGAAGCTGAAGGCAGGTGCTAAACTGCTGAGCCCTCCAGGGATCCCCAGAACATTGTTATTAATCACAAGTTTTTTGGAACAAGTTTGTATTGAAACAAAATAGATCCTCTGACCTCTGCAATGTATTGCTTGCTGCATATATAATTAATTGTATGAAGACACATCATGCATTATAACACAATGACTACTGACTTGCAGTGACTCTCTCAAAAGTTGTTCCTCTGCCTGTATGAACAAAAATGTGAACCATAATTTATTTTCTGGTGGAGTTAATTACTCAGAATTTCTTACCACAAACTTAGAACAACACATCTTTCAATCATGCTATCCCTTGAACTCATTAGGTCATAAACACTACATTCTAGAATGTGATCTCTTGATATTGACCACGCTCCTACCTTCCACAAAACACTCCCAATTGTTCAAAGAATATCCTTTCCTCATCAGGCAATTCTTTTTATTTATTTATTTATTTATTTATTTATTTATTTATTTACTTATTTATTTATTTAGTATTTAGTTATTTATTTGACAGAAAGAGAGAAAAAGTAAGCAAGCACAAATAGGGGGAGTTCAGGCAGAGGGAGAAGGAGAAGCAGCCCCCGCCCCGAAGCAACCAGCCCAACCTGGGGCTCCATCCCAGGACCCTGGGATCATGACCTGAGCTGAAGGCAGATGCTTAACTGACTGAGCCACCTAGGTACCTCATCACTGGGGAATTCTAAGACCAACCTAGTAGACTATTTAATCCCCAAATCGATGATAGTGAAGAGAGGGCATTAATCCTAAGTGTCCATTGGTGTTAAAGAACAAAGATTCTAAGAGCCAGAAGAAGTGATAGGCATGACTCCTTCTAACTTAACCAGTTAGTGAATATTGCAAAGCTCAATTTTCTTTACCTTTACCATAGGAATTATGGTTCCCTGGTAGATTTGCTGCGAGAAAGAACTGAGAAAATGTATAAAGTGGGTTTGCAATATAGAATTTCGTTAAATAATAATAATAATAATAATAATAATAATAATATTCAGCCCATTGCAGACAAAAAAATAATGCTGAAGCAAAATCAAATGACTTTGGAAGACTCCAAATTAAGATCTAGGAAAACTCAAAGCCAAGGGAAAGGAAGAATTATGCCATGTGGTAGATTGGAAGGCCTTGTTCAGGGCTACATTTGAGAAGTTCAGTTGGGTATCTGTTATTTGGCTCCATATTGGAGTACAAGAGATGCTATGGTCTCAGAAAACACAAAGTATAAAAATTACAAGATTGTATTTGCTCTAATAATGTATTTTGTTGTATCTCTTCCCACTTGGACAAGGAGTTATTTTCTCCTATTTTGGAGAACTATACACTTGCTTAGCTGCAGTTTTACAAATCAGGGATTCACATTTTGGCCTCAGGGTAGCATAGTAGTTGCTTATAGGAGATAGCTCACCCATTGCTTACAGGAGATCAAATTATATAGTCTTTAAAAGAAATACCATGACAATGTCAATAAATCTAAAGTAAAAGGATATAAAAACTGCATTAGAATATAATAGTAAGGGAGCAATAACACATTTTAAGCATCTATATTGTGATCCCTGAGAGGCTAATTGTTATCAGTTTTCCACTGAATGGATAGAGTCATTACCCATAAGACTTTATCTGCTATTCATTTTTATTTTATATGTGTGCATGCACACATGTATATGTATATGTATGTCAGTGTGTGTGTATATATGTACATGTGGAGATACACACACACACACATAAATAACTACATGGAACCAGCATTGAAATAGTGTTGTTTTTGAATAAAAACAAAAGTGACATTTCCTTGGTTTTATTTCTCACTGCCTTAGGAGTCACAGCCTACATTAAAATGTTGTCAGTGTATGTTGGATGAATGTGTCCCTTCTGTATCTACAAAGTATAGGATAGGGAAAACAAGCTGGCAAATGTGTAGCTCATTAATTCATGCAGCTGAGTGGCTATTTTATTCATTAACTACTTGATCTTGTTTTGTTTTATTTTTATTTTTATTTTTTCATTTAGAACTAGCCTGAAAATTCGTGAAGACTTATTGGTTCACCTTCTTGCCTACCTTGAATATCCTATCCCAGGACACCCCTGCAGACTAAATCGCTATGTCTTCTTAAAGGTGTATAATATAACACTGTGTATTTGCTTTTAGAACTGTGATTCATTATGTCTGGAAAATTTGGAAAGATGCCTGGTTCTCTAGTGTAAATAATTTCATATCAAGACTACAGGGACAAAAATTAAAACATACAAAAATTAGAATTTTTTTTTGCTACCTTTCATAAAGATGTGCACCCTCTGGTAATGAATGATTTGCCCACAGTTTCAGAATAATAACCAATGGCCACAGAGTGTACATTTATTTTTTTTTGTATATTTCAATTAGATTATGAGTATCCTTAAGTCTAAATGATGTACAAAACTATATGTCCCTGGAAATTGCTAAGATTGCTCATGATTCAGCCTATAATCCATTTCTTTTTAAAGTCTACTGGTTCTGCTGTCTTGTTAGTTAAGGGAATGTAATAATATCCAAATAGAAGAATACTTAACTTTCATTTTTTCAACCTATCATTAATTCACTCATTCATTCAGTGAGTATGTTTTAAGTGTTTACCATGCACCACTGTGATAAGAAACTTATATTTCAGAGTAGCCATTCTCATCAAAGGTATTGGCATAAATTTAGGATTAGGGTTCAGTGTGGGAGAAAGTGCCAGGGTAGTTTAACATCCGGCAAATGTTAAAAGTGGAAGCATGAGGTGGGGAATACCACTCCTCTAGTCTGTGGATGAAATGAAGTAATTGGGATTATCTTTTAAAATGCATATAAACACTATGGGTGTTTTGTTTTGTTTTGTTTGGCACTATGAGTGGATTTACACATAGGAGGCTGAAGTTTGATAAAGACAATGTATTTTCCCTTCACTTATTTGGTTTTGTTGCTAGTTTTAAAACACTCACTCTATATCATCCATCCGCTCAATATTACCTTGACCACACTGTTCTTACCACTGTTCTTACTCACACATTCAATTTCAGAGTATGTTTCATTGTCTAAGCATCCTCCTCTGTCCCCATTATTTAACACCACTTAACACCTATTACTAACATTATTAAACATCCCATTATATAACACCTACTCATCATTCATGTCAAAATAATTTCACAGAGGCAGTGATTTTTATATAGGCTGTTAAGGAAAATCTGGATTTGAAATCATGTTTATCTTGGAGATGGAAGCTTTACATAGGCACATAAACAGGCCTAACATGAAGCTTTTCCTGACCCATTCCAGCTAGAGTGTCAAGGTCATATTAGGAAAGAATCAAGAATATGGGGGATGGGTGAACTGATGACATGGCATAAAATATTTGAACAAGTTAAATTTTTTTAACACTTTTTATTTTTTTTAAGATTTTATTTATTTATCCATGAGAGACACAGAGAGAGAGAGAGAGAGAGGCAGAGAGAGAGAGAGAGAGAGAGGCAGAGACACAGGCAGAGGGAGAAGCACGCTCCATGCAGGGAGCCCGACGTGGGACTCAATCCTGGGACTCCAGGATCATGCCCTGAGCAGAAGGCAGATGCTCAATCGCTGAGCCTTCGGGGCTGCCCTGAGTCACTGGGGCTGCCCAAATTCAATCACTTTTTAAGCATAATTCATGTTAGTTACATGGAAAAAGGAGACAGTCAATTGATATAGCAATCTCAATTCTGTGTCAATTCTCATATTCAAAATCTCTTATTTCCAAAATTTTAATTTTAAACTATACCAAAATAAAAGTATGTTACTATTTAGCATCTTTTATCTTTGCCTTTGTCATTTACTGGTCTCTAAAATGTTTTGTGCAGATTTTGTTTTTTTTTTCCCTCACTCAATAATTGCTTTGAATAAGCAACATGATATTCAATGCCTTTACCTAATAAACATAATGAGCAAAAGTAAAATGCAAACGACAACAGCTGATGCAATGGTGAATCATCCAAATGCCTGATTTTCTTGACTTAAACCTGCTGCTGCTATAGAAGCAACTATTAGCCCAGGGACAGATGGTGCCAGAACCCATTGTCTCTTTTAGTTTTTCTCTCCCTCTCCTTTCTCTTCCCCCTGCTTTTCTGCCTTCCCCGTTAACACAAAGTCACTGTGCTTGGAAGTGTTAATTTTCTTTGAGCATTACTATAATAACATCAAAACTCATCACAGTTGGGTATTTCATTGGCTTGTAAATGGCCAGAAAAATAGATGTGGTCTTTGAACATAGACTGTTTCTCTTTTGTCACGATATGCAATTCTCTTTGCTCACCAGAGAAAACTGGGCTTTTGCATCCATTAGAATAATTCACAATAAATGTACATTTGCATTTCCCTCACAGCTGCTATACTTTTTTTTTTTTCTTTCTAGGATCTTAACAGAGAAGTGGGTGCTTTCTACTCAGGAAAAGATGTTTCCTTTTCCAGAAGTATTCCTTCTTCATCAAAATACTACTACTACTACTACTACTACTACTACAACTACTACTAATTATAATACTAATAACAACAAACCCTACAACTTATACTTAAAAGCTTGGTAAATTAAATTAACATATATATGTAGCATGCTTGGAACAGTAATTAACATGTAACATGTGTTAGAGTATGATAAGTACAGCAGAGAAAAATAAAGTGCAAGAACATGCAGAGTGCTTTGAGACATAAAGGGGTGATGGTAACTTAGGATAAGGTAGTTAGGGTTGAAGAGGACTTTGATGAAGACTACAGGCAGGAAGGGAACAAACCATGCAGTGATCTGAGGAAAGAAGAATGTTTATAGCAGAGGGAATAATCAGTGAAAAACTCACCAGTTAAGAGCTTTCCTGACATGTTCTGAAAGTAGCAAGGTCACTGTGGGTGAAATGAATGAGGAGGGAAGTAGTAGCAAGTGAGGTTAGAAGTGTAATGTTCATATGGACTTTGTAGACCATTTTAGGGAATTTAGCATCTACTTTGGGAGAAATAGGGACTCGATAACAGGATTTGGGCAGAGCAGTGGAACATGTCTGACTTACAACTGAAACTGATCACTGTAGCATTTTGAGAGTAGAGTGTGGGTAGGGAACAAGTGTGGAAGCAGGGCAATTGATTAGAGAGATATTCCTGTCATCTTGGCCATAAAGGAGGGCCTCTGGGACCAGAGCCCAATTTGAAGTGGGCAGGGCGGGAAGCTTTCATATTTTGGGTTTATTGTAAACGTTGAATGAACAGAATTTCCTGACCCATAAAATGTGAATTGTGAGGGAATTCATGGATGGGTCTCAGGTTTTGTTTAATTTTTGACTGAGAAATTGGAAAAGAGGAGTTTCTATCATATGAAGACTGTGAGTGGACCAAATCTGGAGAACGGGAACTACATTACGGATGCAGATTTAGCTTTATTAGGTGTGAGAATGGAGATATGAGTCTGAAGTAAAGAGGAGATAAAAGGTCTATGCTAGAGAAAAAATTTAGGAGATTTAAAGCTATGAACTGTCCAGGAGTTAAACCCAACAGGAGGTTGAAGGAAATAAAAGAAACCAGCAAAAGATCAGCCAGTATGGTCTGTAAAAAGGTCTAATGTAGAAATATTTAGAGTTTCTTCTTCTTCTCTGTCAATGTGGCCTTACTTCAAACTTACAGTATCTTTTCCTTTATACTTTCCTGGTGAAAGCATAATAAAATCCATGTCCTGTTTCTCTTTTACCCTTTTTAACCTTAGTGCTTGATACAATGACTGATATACACAATAATGTAAATATATAATAAGGGTATCATGGCTAGTGATAGCAGAGACCACAGGGGTTGAATTTTGCTCTGAGTGCTGAGAGTTATACTCTAATTTTTTAAATAAATAAGAAAGACCTTCATTGGTTTTCACATTCATCTTCTGCTTTTAACTAGATCTGAAGCCTAGGATATCTGCCCATTTGCTTCAAGTGTCCACATCATGTACTAACAAGGAGAAGCTGATCCAGAACACATCACAAAACTGAAAAAGAACTTTCTCCCCACCACCCAAATCCAGATATATTTATCCAAATGCAAAGCTTCTAGATTAAAAAGATATTTCCCAGTAATTTCTCCAATTGGCCACATTGATAGTGGTGGTGATGGGGGAAGTACTAGAAAAACATATCTTGGTATCCTTCTTGACAAAAATATTTTACAATGCCCAGTTCTATGACCATATCAGGAAGTGCATATATTCTGATGGTAAGATAGACATGATGCTGGAATTGGAGTTAGAAATATTGGGTTACAATCCTACTTAGGAGACCTTGCTTGAGTTACTAAGGTTCTCTGGTCAACTAAGACAGAATAGAGTAGAGACTAACACTATGAGGTCTGACTTGAGGACCGGGTTTGATACATCACTCTCTCATTGCACAATCTCTGGGACACAGTTTGCTTATCTACTGGCACAACTATGCACTATTTAACTTTTCTTTCCTTTTTGCATCTATCAAATGAGAAGAATAATAGCACCCACTCTAGTGATTTCCTGGGAGTATTAGATACATTAGTACATGTAAATACTTAGAACAGTATCAGCCACTAATAAAGTATTCGTTAAATATTAACTATTAATGACAAGCATGTAAATGAACTTCTGAGATTAGCTCATACAAACACAGAATTCAAGTGATAAAAACAAAGACCATTTGAAATAAACAGAAGCCCTGGATTAGAAAAACATTTGGGAAACTATATTAAAGGGTTGCTGGGAGCTACACTGCATACACATGACCTTTCTAGATTTAAAATCCTTTTCCTTTAATTGTGCAAAATATACTGCATATCTATAGCTATAAAGATATATATGCAAATAGAAAAACAATTTAGGAGAAAGGCACACTTAACATGAAACTAGTGGAGCAGAAATACATTTAGTGCATCAAATAACTGAAAGGAAGTGTTGTTTTATTAGAATGCCTCTAAAAGCCATTAGACTATTTAAAGACGGTTCATTTCTTTAAGTGTACAGAGACTGATGCACTACGGAAAGTTCAGGCAAGCCTCTTCAACCACTTTCCTAATGCCACTTTTATTTCTAAATAGATTATTTTCTGGATAAAACCGGGGGCTTAAAAGCCCTGTGTTAAAACCCTTTGGCTGATAAGATTAAGGATTTTCCTTGAGATAGAAAGGAGATTATTCCAAAATATCGGAAATATATTTCAAAATAAAAGAGTTATGGCTGTCACAATTTTTGTGGGTATTGCACCTTGGCATAACATGTTTTACTGTTTTGTTGTTGTTGTTGTTGTTGTTGTTTTTCTTGTTTCCCTGGGGTTGAGTCCTTCTTTTATGTGCAGGAGGATGTTTAAAAAATTTTTAAAAAATAAAAAAAGCTCTTTGTAGTTACAGAAAAATAATAAAAAATTGCTTCCTATCAATTTTTAAGAAGAGCAACTGAGAAGTATGTTGAAACCTAAATGACAGGTGATTAGGAGCAAAAAGGAATGTATCACTGGACCTAGAAAAACAATCTGCCACTATGGAGGGACTCAAATGTCTGTGAACATTAGTCCAGGTCATAAGGGGGAACTGTTGCCCAATTGGATCCTGTAGAACTGTTTAAGTGCTCGGGTATGGCAAATAGAATATCATGGAGGCAATAATTATTATAAGTGAGAGCCATGATCTAATAAGCCCATCTAAGCTAAATCGGTATCACTAGTAGTGACATGGACGTCAAGAATACAAAAGTTCAACTTGTAGAAGTCATGCGGTGGATGACCTATTCAATTGCCCTGGGGCTTAAGGTGGGACTCAGACTTAATGTGGAAAAATTCAGGAAGAAGACAGAAACCAAAACACAAGCCTGATTTGAAAGGCTGGGTGAAAATGGCAGGGGTGAACCCATGGCACGGCAGTGAAATTTGGCAAAGATAAAATGAGAAGAATGGAAACTATAGCTTTGTTAGGTTATCAAGATCTGTGGCCCACACCAATGCAGTGGAGTGGTTACTGAGCTTGAAATAATGCTGCCAAACCTGTCAGGGTTGGCCAAGTATGTAGCCTGGACTGATTCAGAAGGTAAGAATGAATCAGTGATTGAAACAAGAGAACGTAAGACCCAACAACAACTGAGATGACATACCTGAGTCACTGCTGTCTTCATATTATGCATGTGTCCCTTTCTATGCAATACGTTGTCACTCTACTCCCAACCTTTGCGACATAGAGCGGTTAGACCACAAAGGACAGCAAGACATTGCAGCTGAAACAGAATATTCTGACCAGCTCATTTAACAAAGGCTTTCCCCTTGTTCGGCTGTGATGAGAAGCATAATGATCTTCTGAATTGGGTCAGAAGCTATTGATGTAGAGGGACAGTAAACTTTAAGAGCCCCTGGGATTCTGAAATTCGTAATTTCCCAAAATTCTGAATGCATGACCCTCTCTCCTTCACTTGCCCTGGTCAGAATATGCTTTCTCTTTGCCAAACTGCAATCTGCAGTCATAATCATATGGGTAGTCACAGCCAAGGCATCCCCAGAGAATCTGGCCATCACAGGAACAGCTGCCCTCCTGACTATATACAGAAGCTCAAACAATTCTGCTTGGATTATTTATTTATTTGTTTGTTTGTTTGTTTGTTTACTTATGTTGGCTCAGGTGCCTCATGAGCCAAAGTGAGATAAATCCCTATGGACAGAGGTGGGTGAGAAATTATTCTTTCCACCTAATGGAGTAATCCTGGATCTGCTTGTCCTCTTTTTTGTAATTAGGATGGTAGAAGGATGGCTAAGCTAAAATAGCATTTGTCTAAATAGTGAGGCCTTCCAAGTCCCCGGAGTGATGGGGAGAAGGTATATTTCATTAGGCAAAAATAAGAGTCTGAATTCAGGCTATATGAGCGTGAATACCAGCTCCATCTCATCTAGTTATAAAACATTTGGAAAATTATGTAGACTGTCATAAACTCAGTTTGCCCATCAGAAAATGGGAGGTCATTTTAACAGTTGCCTTATGAAAATATTATCAGCCCCTAAAGGGTGAGTACTTGGTAAACATGCTTAGCACAATGCCTGATGCAGGATACACACTCAACTAATGCTGTCCCTTACTATCGTGAGTCATTGCTTGCATTCCTCTCATCCCCAGGATGGTTATGAGTTGAGAATATTTTGAATGTGGTAGTGAATGCCAGAGGGTATGCTTGAAGAAATACTGCATCAATGTAGTTTTAAGTACCTAGCTAAGTTTCAGCTGTCTTGTTTTACTGTAACACATAGGATGAGAAATCTGGTTCTTCTAAGAGATTATAAAAGTCCTTGAAAAGATAAAGACCTAGCATGTACATTCACATGGTGGGCAATAGATAATTGTTGAATCAAGGAGTTCTAGATAACTTACCTATACAATTGAAATTGGGCTAAATAATGTAGATGATGTCAAGTGTCAAGGAAAATTTAAAACCTGTCACCATGTGTGTTCTAATCGCCTTTGAACAAAAGTACTCACACACGATTTTGCAAAAGAGACTTTTTAACAAGAATAAAGCAGTTGTAAACATGAAGTGGTAGATAAATGCTGGAAATATGCAAGATTTACAGAGGAATGTTTTGAGTAGTCTCTGGTCTATGGACAATACACATCATTATGCATTTATAATTTAATGGTGCTTTCATTAAACACCCCACTTCTCTGAAAAATGACAAAATTACAAGGTTAAACTCCCAGTGCGGAGTAGATCTGATGATGTGTGCTAATTAACTATTTTTTTTAATCAGTGCACTAAAAAAGAAAGAAAGGGGGAAAAATGTCCTGCCTGGTTTTCAATTAGTGTATTTTGCTCCTCACCATTTGTTCCCAATTGTCTATTTTGACTAAATCTTGCATTTTCCCTTGTTGAACCTTTTTTTCCCCTTAATGTTGTTCTAAATTAACCTTTTCTCTTCTCTTGTTTGCAACACGGCAAGTAGTTTGATAGGAGACAACTAAATAACTTCATTTAGGAGAAACTGGAGTTATTCACAGCTAGTCTAAACAAAATCACAAATGATTGTGCAATGGAAATGCATTTTGTATGCTGTAGCATTTTCATTAGGTTGAGCATTGAATCAAATTGAAAATCAAAGAATAAAACCTGCCTCATAGAAGCAAAGATCATTTTTATTGCAGGGGATATTACCCCTTTCCCTGTCATCTTTTCTGGCTAATATAAAATCATGTTCTGTTATACATAAATGGGGATTTGTGAAATTGCAAAGCTTGTTAACAGTAACTACTTCCTTAGCTTGAGATCAACCAACATTTACTTCGTTTTCCTTGACTCTAATTTTGACATATTCCTGTCATTTGGTAGGAGAGGATGTGGATGGAAAAGTCTCAGAAACTGGCATCATATTTTGTGTTTTACATTCTTTTTGACATAATGAACATTTCCCCTTCTTTTGCTGAAATCAGCACTGGGAAAGATCAAATACAGCAGTCTTTTAACAGTTTAAAATTGCCCCTGTCGTTATCTTGTCAGGTACACGAACCCTTCAGTGTGTAAGGCTATGGAAATCTTTCAAGACAAATTTGCTAGAGGTACTGCTGGAGAAGACTGTTTATACACCCTGAAAATTTTAATCATTGGTAAAGAGATGGGTAATTTAAGTGTTACTTAATGATGGCCAAGAAAGCAGAGCTACACAGTTTTCCAAGCATGGCCATTCAAGGACAGTTTTGGACAGTTTGATCATTTTATCACATTTTATATTTATCATCCTCAACTGTTTCTTCCCATGTCAGCCTATACATTTAATAATCTACTCTTAAAATGTTCATCTCCATTAAAATCTGGATTTACCTTCCTTCTTTTGATATTCCATGTTTGTTGCCTTTGTTATAATTGGTAGGGAAGAGGCCATTTTGAGACAATGAGGATGATTCCTGGATCTTCTGTTTGATAGTAACACCACTAGCATACACACTAGTGGTGTGACTTCAGGCAAATTCTTTATCTTCTCCCAAGCCCAATTTCTTTCTTTAGCTGGTATATACCACGCTCAATAAATGGTAGCATTCGTAGCCTCTTAGTCTAACCAAAATTCAGAGCTCACTGTTGATTTCCTGCTTTCAAAAATGTACTTTATATAATTCTTCCCAATTAATCTAGGCTCACACTAGAGCTGTCACTTTTTCAGTAATAACTCTGCATGTTGATTTTTATTTTAATTAATTCCCTATGTCTGTATTTCCAAATTTGGAAAAAGAAATTTACGCTTAAATGCCTGGATACTGTCTCAAAATCCGAATATCAGTGTTTGATTTTTCACTCCTAGGTCAATTTGCTTAAGTCCCACATTTATGCCCCAAATCTGTCTCTTCTTCACCTTAAGAGTAGGACTTCACATTTTAGTTTTTCCTTTATGTTCTATATTCACTTCATCATGCAGTATCTCTTGGATAGTTATTTACATCCAATGCTGCCACTTGGTCTGATATCCTGTCACTGTGAGTCACAACTAGAAAAATAATTTTCTAATTTCTCATCTTCATCTCACTGAATTTGTTCTGCCTTCAAACACTAGGCCATTGACCTTCCCTAAAAAATTACAAGCTTTTTAAATCAGAAACAGTATCTTATTCATCTTTTTATGCCCTGGCCCTGACACATAGCAGTCTTTAAAAGGTATTTGCTGAGTGAATACAAATTTATCATGAAATAATTGTTCTTAGAAATTAAATATTGGCATGATTATCAATAGTAGGTCAGTGACTGCCCAGATAATTAAAATGTAATGTACAAAGTAGTATGGGAGCACCTAGAATGTGAGGATAAACATCATTACGATCCAAATGTAGCTCTCACAATTAGATTATATACTTATACCATTTCTTCATATCCATGAATGAATGGCTCAGTCAATTGAACATCCAACTCCTGGTCTCAACTCAGGTCATGATCTGAGTCATGGGATCGAGCCCTGCATCACATGCTCTCTCTCTCTCTCTCTCTCCCTCAAATAGATGATAGGTAGATGATAGATAGATAGATAGATAGATAGATAGATAGATAGATAGAATCTTAAAAAACATAACTACAAAATTTCCACCATATTTTATTTTAAGCTTATTGACTATTTACAACAAACTAGGTATTAAATCCTTCCATACCTTAAATAATTTTGTATTCACAATAATCTTAAGAAATACATATCTTTTAAAAGATAGAGAGACCAAAACAATGGAACTATCTGGTTCAAGTTCAATCGGGCAGTATATCTCCGAAATTAAATTCAAACTTAAGGCGGCCTAATTATAAAGCTCGAACTCTTAAACCCAGCAAAAACTTTCTGACCTAGCATGCCATTGCTATTCACTCTCTTTTGTGTAAGTTCAATCAATTTCACATACCACTCTCTCTGAGAATCCTGATTCCCGTAAGTGGCATTGATTTCTCTGTTCTCTAACTACTTGCATTTGTATTATTTGGCGGATTTCACAGAGTTTAGTGGTCATAGAACTACTTGCATATGGAAACAAGCAAAACAAAACAAAACAAAAACCTAGAAGCAGGAGTGAGCCTGGAGCAGCCCCAAAGCAAAACAAGTATAGAGCCCTTGGAACACTTCACGTTGCATCCAAGAGGTCCAAAGCAAGTGACTAGTGGAGGGCACATGTAGCCTCTGTGAAGCTAAGAGCATGAAAGACCTGGGTAAAGGGATAAAGTATTTCCAGAATAAAGAATCTGTATGGACTCAAGTACTAAATCCCAGGACTGAGATGGAGATCAGAGGTCAGGAATTCTAAAGGAGACATTTCTTACCTCAAGGAATACAAACAAAAAACAAAAAACAAAAAACAAAAAAACAAAAAAACAAAAAAACAAAAAAACAAAAAAAAAAAAAAAAAAAAGGAATACAAACAGTAAATACCCATGAGAATATACAAAAGAACCTCCATAGGAAAAAAAAAAAAAAAAAAAAACCTACAGTTGAAAATCTGCCATATCCGAGGGCATTCTATAGCCTGGACAGTATGATAAACACAATCACATCCTAAACCTTGCCCTTTGCTCTTAAACCTCACTTCAGTTCCCTATGCTTCAAAAATAAACAAAGACCAATTGTTCTGTTCCGTTGATTTATGTGTTTATTTTTGAGCCAATAACATGCTCGTTTTGATTACTACAGTTTTGTAGTGTAATTTGAAATCTGGGATTGTGATGCCTCAAGCTTTGCTCTTCTTTCTCAAGACTGTTTTGGCTATTCGGGATGGGAGAAAGGGTGAAATAGGTAAATCCCTTCAAGAGAACACTTGTCATGATGAGTTATGTACAGAGTTGTTGAATTGTTATTATATAGCTGAAAATAATATAATAATGCATGTTAACTATACTTCAATTACACAAAATAAAAATAAAGATCAACCTTGCAATATAAAGGAAACATAGTGAATGAGCAGGGAGGAAAGAACGTGAGGAAGACAAAATAAGACTGGAAGTGCTCCCTCCCTACTAGACCCAAGTCAGGTCCAAGCTGGAACCAGAAGAAATTGAGTTTTGGACTTCCCTGAACTTTTTTAATGACTGAACAAATAAGACTGTTTATTCATATTTAAAAATGATCCAAAAAAAAATAAAGGTGATCCAGATTTCAGTCAAGGTTAGGAACTGAACAGTTAACAGAATAAGTTTAAAAAGCAATGGTGAAAGAGAAGGTAGCTTTTTGCTCATACTTCATTTTGTCCAGCTCATTCAACGAGTTAGTTATTCTTGTTAATATCTTTAAATAGATAATATATTGAAATCTCTCTGGCACTTTTAGTTTTGATTTTTTTTAAAAAAAGAACATAATAGGTACATATTTGGTGCCCATTGAAGAGTGAAAATTCAATTATTTCATGTAACTAGAAGACCTTTACCCAACAAATTATGTAATCAGTTCTTCAAATTACTCTGTTTTAAAAATTCTTCCTTCATTTGTATCCTCCATTTTAATTTTGAGAAACTAGGGAATATTTTATAATACATTTCAGTTCCTTTGCCAAAAGTCTATCAATTTCCTGCTGATCAAAATCTTTCTATCTCTTTTGAGGTAGTTCAAGTGTAACCTCCTCCTCACGAAGTTACTTCCATACATTTCTCTTGCAAAGTCTTTTTAAAAATTCCTTTCTATTTTCTGTAGGTTTGATAATATAGAGGAGGTTACTTAATTTCTGTGAGTTGAAGCTTCTTTATCTGCAAAAAAAAGGAAAGAGGATTGTTCAGCATTTAAAAAGGAATAATATACAGAACACATATTTTCAATATATCTGCATTTGTGATATGTGTTTAAAAACACTAATTATTAATGGTATTATATTATTCTTTCATTATTGGATTAGATCTATCTAAAATAAAAAATAATACTTCCTCTAGTGGTGAGCTTCCTTGTATAAGGATTATTCAAGTAGGCATTAAAAAACCGTAAATTATGAGGCTAAGAAGGAAAACATTTTTTAAATATTCTAAAATAATATATAAATTAGAGGTTTCTTACAAATTTCTATACACTTGTAATTATTCTCTTATTTATATTCATTTGGAACAATAATATATATATGTTTTAGAAGTGTGGTGTTGTAGTTTTTTCAGGCTGCTCTAACAAAATTACCATAGACCGGATGGATTATTAACAATAGAGATTTATTTCTTACAATTATTTTTTATAAGATTTTATTTATTTATTCATGAGAGACACACACAGAGAGAGAGGCAGAGACATAAGCAGAGGAAGAAGCAGGGTCCCAGTGGGGAGCCTGATGTGGGACTTGATCCCAGGACCCCAAGATCACAACCTGAGCCAAAGGCAGATGCTGAAACTATACCGTGTTTCTTACAATTCAAAGCCTGGAACTCCAAGATCAAGGCATTGGCAGATACGGTGTCTGGTGAGACCTACTTTCTGGTTCATGGTAGCTATATTTTTGCTATGTCCTCACTTAGTGGAAAGGGATAAGAGAACTCTTTGGAGATCTTTTATAAGGGGACTAATTTCATTTGTGAGGACTCTGCCCTCATGAAATAATCACCACCTAAAGGCCCCACTTCCTAATACCATCACATTAAGAGTTACGATTTCAACATATGAATTTTAAGAGGGACACAAATATTCAGTTTATAGCATATGGGGTGTCTGCAAAATTGTGTATAATGCTTTATTTTACCATCTTCTAAATAGATTCTCAATATCCTATAAAACAAATTTATTAACATTCAATATAGTTTTTTTAAAAAAAAACAAGAAATATTACACCTGAAAACAATTTACCATGTATGTCAGCTACAATATAAACAAAAACTAAAAAAAAGAAAAAAATTGTTGTCACAGTTCAAATATGAACTAAAGAGACACTTCAATCTTTTTTAAATTAAAGAATGTATTTGAAAGTGCTATCCAATTAGGTATTGACTCGTAGTTTATAATGTTGGGCTTTCTAAAACAATGTAATGTATAATAGAAATATATTCACATACACTAAGTTATAATATTATTAATTATAATATTTAAGTGACATGATACAAATTATATATTTTATAACATTATTATGGATAATGTGTTTTTACCCAGTCAATTCTCATAAAATTCAACCAAATAGATGTATTGATACCTTTTAAGTAATGAATTAATTAGGTTAGGTTACATCATTTTTTGAAGACACACAGGTAATAATGTGTATAGAATTCAAATTCTTTATTTTTGATCCTATGTCTATCCCATCTGTATTGCTCTAAGAAGAATGTCACAATTTCCGTCATGTGTGATTGTGGTGTAGCTAAATCCTAATTATGTTCTAAGAATCTCTGTGTGTAAAGTTTTATTTCTTATTCTTGGATCCTCAGGCCCCCTGCAAACTCACAAAGGTCTGTGAATCCTCTAAAAATTTCCCCTGAAATCACTCCCTATACGATCAACTATGGACCTTTGCTGGGTTTCTTGGCATCCTTAAACCCCTGTGGTAGACCAAATAATGGCCTCTCAAGGATGGCCATGTCCTAATCTGTAAAACCTGTGAAGATGATATCATACATGGCAAAGGGACTTGGCAATGTCATTATGTTACAGATCTTGAAACAGGTGGGTTATCCTGTGATTACCCAATGTAATCACAAGGGTCCTCATAAAAGAAAGGCAGATGGTCAGAGTGAGAAGAAGGAATTATGGCTACAGAAACAGAGGTTGGATGATTCCTTTGGGAGGAAGGCACCATGAGCCAAGGATGCAGATGTCTTCCAGGAACTGGAAAGGACAAAGAAACAAATTCTCTTCAAGAGCATCCAAAGTGCCAATGTCTTGATTTTAGCCTAGTGAGACTAATTTTGGACTTTTTACTTTCTGAACTGTAAGGTAATAAATTTAGGTTCTTTTAAGCCACTGTAAGTTCCTGGTAATTTGTTCCAGCAGTAATAGAAAGCTGATACATTGCTTAAATGATATATGACACTTGGTATTTTTTTCTGGATTTACTAAGAAGTAAACTCAAAATTTTCCACTTCAGTCTGATAATAGCCTAGGATTAAGACTGGTTAAGGAGTATATCAAAGACTCTAAAGTGTCTGAGATTTTACCCTACTAAACTAAAAATTTAGCTCGAAGTTTCCTGGCTTCTGAGAGATAATACAAGAACTCTGTGTCAGAGACAAAGGAATGTATTACTCACAGCATAGCAAGCAATGAAAGTATCAGCATGTTTGCATCAGTTTCATTTGCCCACAAGTCTCACCAGGGTGAGACGACGAGCCCTAATGGACACTACTCATGTACTGGGTTTGCATCACAAATGAGGAACCCCGGTCCAAATGCTCAGCATTTTATAAGGAAACAGCAAATATTGTAGCAAGCTATGAGCCAGTCCCCTACCCACTGGAAGCAAGTAATTTTATGGTTGTGATACTGCTATTCTTTTGGCTTAATTACTTGCCTATGTGATCAGCTACAGAAAGAGTTCAGGACCAGGAGACAGAACGTCCGAAGAAACCACTTTGTTCACACCATTTTTTGTAGTGAGAAATTTAAGTATTATTTTAGTAAAAAGCTTAATAGATCTTCATATTTTCTCCCTTTTTATTTGTTTATGCCCACATATATAATACATGGAATAAATATATATTGAGAAGTATTTTAATAGTGACTACATTCTTAATTACTTACATATAGTTTCCAGCAGGATAATATCCCATCTGGATTTCCTTTGATTATTTACTGACATCCACAAATATATCTCATCCTTCTCCATAATGTCTTAGATATCTTATGCCCAGCTGTTCAGGGAGCACTTTGCCTGCTTACAAGGGTATTTTCCACAGGGATAAGTACAGGGTACAGATCTAACTATCAATGGACTTAAGGGGCAATTTAATGAAAGCTACAGATAGCAATGGCATCACACCTTCCAGGAGTCATGTGTTGGGGGAAATCATCAAGAAGGTATGACTTCTTATTAACCCATGAGTGGCGCCAGGATCATTGGAGTCTCCTCATCCCCAACCCTGTCCTTGGAATGTAGGTTCTGCTTGCCTTGTCCAAGGACTGCCCAAGGGCATAGCCTTGAGATAGTAATGTGTAATGCTGAGAACAGGAGGGTCTGTATCACTAAACCTGGTGAAGTCCTCTATATAAACTTTTAAGAATTGGTAAGCAGATAGGTAGGTCTTCTCATCTTGTGGCCACCCAAGACAAGTCTCATATTGATAAGCTTTGCTTATTAAATTAGTATCTACCAACCAGGAGTTGCCTGCCTCATTCTTTGGTGTCTCCCATACCTCTACATTCAGTGGCCGGTTTCAGATTTCACCTGGGAAACTCTTAAGGACATTGCAAACCAACGTCATGGCTTTTCCTCTTTAACGAAAATACCACTTTTACATTTGATTACATCTATTAATTATCATAAGACAAAACAACATATGGAGGGAAAAATTATGTAATCTTAGGAAAAAATTATAGCAAAGTGCATGTCCTACATTCACTAAATTGATTTTAACAATTGATGTTATGTGTCTTAAAATTGTTGACAAATGAAAGGATGACTGAGTTAACAGAAAAAAACGTTGTGAAAAAAGCTAATCTCACCCAAACTCTGGTGTGGATTACAATAATCTGAAGGAAGTACATTAAAAAATTTAGATGCTTCACCTCTTATGTGAGATGCTGATTCAACAGATACCGATTTTGGTATTTTTATCAAACTTCCCGAAGTTTAAGTCTCTTCTCTAAGATAGCTTTTTAATTTGCTTCAGACCACCTGATTTGTTTTTCTGAATTTGAAGGTTACTATGGATTGAGTACAGACAGCCTCTCGGAACACATAAAGTCAAAATGTAAACTGATTGAGATGGGCAAGTCCTTCCAGAATTTTTTAAGCCAAGAAATATGTGAGTTCAGGCAGGCAATGTGCGTGAGAGGTTGAGCATGCAAGAGAGAAAGCTAGCGTAAGTTTATTTAGTGTATTGTCTAAAAAAGACAATGGGAGAAGTGGAGAAATCACAGCATCAAGAAACTCACAGTGAATGCTGAATTCTTGAGGACTGAAGGTGATCCACCTGATCTTGTCAAGGGTAAGATATATCCAGAGATGGGAATTTCCAAACAGCCTAGGATAAAGAAGCTCTTTTAATCACTCTAAGATCCAGAGAGCATATAGCCATGCAATCTATACCTTATCCCTTCCCCAGCTACTGAGATAGCCGGTGAACCAGGGAGAGTGCTAAAGAATTGCCAATTTCAGGGCATGGAGAGGAAGATGTGTTTCCTGAAAGATTTCATATAATTAAATAATTATGGAATACCATCTTCAAAAAGATTATCTAATTTTATAATGGAGACCTTATTTGCACTATAAAGAAGGAATAGCATTGTCTGTTACCTAAGAGATTGAGAAGCTTTACAAAGTTTCTATCCAAGGCATGGAGATTACCACTATGAATACACTTTAAAGGGAGTGTGGGAGCCTAAATAAATACATAAATAGAATTATATTTTACTCTCATTCTTAAAGTTGTGTACTTGCACTGGAGCAGTACTAATCTGGCATTATGCTGCTCTTTTATTTTTTCCATGGAAAATGAATTTTATGACATTCTTCAGAGGTTCTCTTACCCTCAAATACCACTGGGGACCTCTGCTTTCAGTTCCTTGACATGAGCAATGCTTCCTCCTGACTTCCTCCAACCCCACCAGTGACCTATGCCTATTTTATACGTGATGACACCTTAAGCCTCTTTTTAATGAGATTTTCTTACTACTAGCAAGAAATCCCCTTAGGCAAGGCCATTTCCAATATAACTCGAAGACTGCTATCAAAGGGTCCACAATTGACTCCATGGCAAATCCCCACATATCCACTATCATCTGTGGGAAATCAGCTTGCTTTCTTTGGAAGTTGTCAGACAGGTAAGTAAAATGTCCTGTGCCCTCCAAATTTTGGAGAATGCATCTAGACTTTCTGAATCATTCTGTTTTAAAAATTCTTTACTACTGACCTTTCCAACACTCTAAAACTACCCTTAATAGAGCCTGGAATTGGGTAATTTACTACATATGGTTGAACCTGATACCCAATATGATAGCACTTAGAATTCTTAGACTGAAAGTTCTCTATAAGGAAAAGAAGTTGTTAATGATGCAAATACTTAAAGTCTCCTCCATATCTTTTTTAATTAATTTCCTACCACTATAATCTTTATTCTTCTATATAGTCACACTGGCCTCTGCTTTTCATAAAAGTTCCTGCTTCAGGCATGAAGTTTTGATGCTCTTGTTTGTAATGCTCTTCTAGGGAGACTGTAACCTCCCTAGAGAGGTTTCACCAGACTTCTTTACTCTTCCAGACTTTTCTGTTTGTTCCTGCTTAAGTTTAATTCATGGCAATTGTATCTGACATTGAATTACATATTCTATATTTATTGTTTATTATCTATCTTACTCATTAGATTAGAATATAAGCTTCATAAGAAAGGGCAAGGATTTTGGCTTTGTTTACAGCTATATTTCCTGTGCCTAGAATAATGCCTGACATAAACATGGTACACTATAATTAATAAATGAATGAATAGTTCAAAAGCAATTTAGATGTGTGTCCTCTAATTACTATATCTAACTCTGGAGGATGAGCATAGATGGGAAGAGTGGTTTCGTATAAAGATATTCCCAGAAGTAGGAATAATTCCAAGGTTTGAAAAATGAAGATAAAAGTACTGTTAGACAAAAGAGTTCCTCTGGAATCAAGGAAGTGAGAGGTAGTTTCGTGAAGAAGTAAATGAGAAAGTGGTAGAGATAAAGCAAGAAGTAGCAGAAGCCATATCACAAAGGATTCTTGATGCTATGTATTTTTTGTGTGAAAGCTTCAAGGTTTTGAAGCTATCAAAGCTACCACTATTAAAGATTTTTAAGAAGGAAAATGACATTATCAGATCTGTATTTTTGAAAAATGATCTCTGTAGCTGGGAGGAGTGATTGGAGAGGATCCGGACTGGAGTCTTGAAAAGTGAAGCCAGGAGGCAATACACAGAATAGGTGAGAAAGCCTGGACAAAGTCACTGGTGGTGAGGATTAAGAAAAGCAAAATAACTGTTGAGATGCTAAGAAGATACAATCTACACGACTATATCACATAATGAATGTGATGGAAGTGTAAGAAGAATCCAGCATTACCAGTTTTATGGCTTGGCAATGGTGCCACTCAAAGAGTCAGGAAGTATAGTAGAATGGCAAGGTTTTGGGAAAGACTGGTTTTGTTTTAGAAAAGAGGACTCTGAGATATAATTGTATTTTATTTTTTATTTGTATTTTTTTAATAGACAAACATTATTTTTTAAGATTTTATTTATTTATTCATGAGAGACACAGAGAGAGAGGCAAAGACACAGGCATAGGGAGAAGCAGGCTCCCTGCAGGCAACCTGATGCTGTACTTCATCCCAGGACCCCAGGATCCCAGGACCCCAGGATCAAGATCTGAGCCAAAGGCAGACTCTCAACCACTGAGCCACCCAGGTGTCACTGGATAAACTTTATTTTTAAGATCAGTTTTGTGCTCATAATAAAATTGAGTGGAACGTACAAAAGAGTTGCCATAAACCTCCTGTTCCCACACGTGCACAACCTCCCCCACTACTGATACTCTGCACCACAGTAGGACATTTGTTATAGTCAGTGAACCTACAGTGACACATGATTATCACACAAAACCTGTGGTTTTAAGTGGGGTTCACTTTTAGTGTTGTATATTCTATGGGTTTTGATAAATGTATAATTACACGTATCCACTATTGCAGTCTCTTACAGAATAGTTTCACTGCCCTAAAGCTCCTCTGGGCTCTTTCTCCCTCTCCCCTAACACAAACTACTGATCTTTTTCTTTCTTTTTTTTTTTTTTTTTTTTTACTCTCTCCATATTTTGCCTTTTTCAGAATGTCATATATTTGGAAGCATATAGTATAAAGCCTTTTCAGATTGGCTTTTTTCACTTAGTAATATGCATTTCAGTTTCTACCATATCTTTTTATGCCCCAGTAGCTCATTTCCTTTTAATGCCAAATAATGTTCCATTTCTGCTTGCACAACAGTTTATTTATCCATTCACCTGCTAAAGGACATTCTGGTTGCTTCCAAGTTTTGGCAATTATGAATAAAGCTGCAATAAACATCCATGTGCAGGTTTCTGTGTAGACATACGTTTTCAATTCTTTTGGGTTCATATCAAGAAGAGAATTGCTGGATTGTAGCGTAAGAGTATGTGTAGTTTTGTAAGGAACTGCCAAACTGGCTTTCAAATAGTCTCTTTGCTGCTATACTCTGGAAGAGATTGTAGGGAATAATTTCTTCCTTGAACATATGGTAGAGTTCACCAGTGAGCCTATCTGGGTTTGCTGCTTTCTGTTTTGGAAAGTTTGTGATTATTGATTCAATTTTTAATGGATATAAGCTTATTCAGATCATCTGATTCTTTTTGTATGAATTTTCGCAGATTGTACCTTTCAAGGAATTGGTCCTTCAATGTAGGTTGTCAAATTTATGTGCATAGTTTTTTTTTTAATAATATTCTTTTATCATCCTTTGAATGTTCATGAAATCTGCAGTGTTTCAAATATTTTTGTTCCTTTTCTTCTCCTTCTTGAATTCCCATTACACGTATATTCCACTGTTTGTAATTGTCCTGTAGTTCTTGGATACTCTGCTCTGATTAGTTTTAGTCCTTTTTTTCTCCTCACTTTTCAGGTTTGGAAGTTTCTTTTGTCATATCCTCAAATTAAGATATTCCTTCCTCAGCCACATCCAGCCTATTGGTGAGTTCATCAAAACATTCTTTGTTTCTATTACAGTGTTTTTGGTCTTTAGTATTTCTATTTTACTCTGTTTTAGAATTTCTACTTTCTGCTTATGTTATCCATCTGCTTTTACATATCATCTTGTGCTTACATAGAGTCTTTAGCATGTTACCATAATAAAAAAATAATTACCTACTCTGATAATTCTAACATCCCTGCCATAATTAACGTAGATACTTGTTTAGTCTCTTCACACTTTGTTTTTTAGCCTTTTTAAAAAAATATTTATTTGAAAGTGAGAGAGAACATGATGAGCTTGGGGGTGAGGTGGGGAGAGGAGGAAGGGTAGAGGGAGAGGGAGAAGGAGACTCTTCACTAAGCAAGGAGCCGGACTCGGGGCAGGATCCCAGGATTATGCCCTGAGAGAAGGATGACGCTTAACCACCCAACATGGGCCACCCAGGCACCCCTGTGTTTTGCCTTTTATACGCCTTGCATTTTTTGGTTGAAGTAATCAAGTATTGGTAGCAATAATCAAGTAAGTAAAAGGAATTGTTATAAATAGGGATTTAGTAATGCAGTCACAAGATGTGAGGGAGGAGAGCCTCCTACAGTCCCATAATTAGGTGTTAGAGCCTTTTGGTTAGCTTGTCCCCAGGACTCAGTTTTCTCTTCTCCTTAAGAGGAAAAGGATGGCTAGAATGAAGTGGAATGTGTATTTCCCTTCCACCATGTAGGTTAGGCTCAGATAAAACCGCAGCAGGTTAAACTCTGGTGAAATAGTTTCTCCTGAGGGCGAGACTTGTTTAGAAGACAAGAATATTCTGGATTATTTAAAGATGTTACTTTTCCCCACCTCTGTTAAAAGCATAAGGAAATTTTTCTTCTATAGTCACTGGTAGAGCTCCTGGAAGAAAACTGACAAAAATGTGGGAGCCTCCTTCCCTAGGTCCTCCTGAGTTTTTCAACTCAGTGTTGTCTACAATAAGCCTCCAGGAATTTAGCAATTATAGTTCAGATTTTTCTACCCATGCCCTTGTTCTTGAGAAGCTTTCTACTCGTGGGTTTCTGACCAGGTAAGTCATGATTCTGTGTTACATCCATCTCCTTAATTTTTGTGAGGCAGTTTGCCGTGTGACCTCACTTCTCCGAAAGATCTCAGAAGAATTTTTTGCCTTTTCAGTTTGTTCAGCTCTTAACTTGTTAGGATGCAGTGGTGGCTTCTAAACTCCTTACCTGATGGGTAAAGAAACCTGAAATTTGCATATATATTTTAAAATCGTAATGAGGTATGGGCAATTGAATATTTTAGCTCTTAAATGCCAACAGAGGACTTCTAGTAAATTATATAAATTTGGGAATGTACAGCATTCAGATTTTATTTTTAGCCTCATATTAGATTGCAGATATCTTGACTTTGAGTTTAGAATTGAGTCAGCACTCTGTGATTTCTTCCTATTGACTGAAATATCATAAAGCTATTGACACATTCTTCAGATTAAATGACAAAGAGTAGATTCCAGGCACAGGCAAAATTGTGTTGCTATTTAAGTCATTGAAGGAAGGGGAAACAGATATAAAAGACAAAGGATTATCTTGACCAGTGGTGATGTATTCATATCCAATAACTCCCAAACGGATAGTTCTCAGAATCTGTTAATACTAAATGTAGGAGGCAGATTTGGTTGAGGTTACTGTGAGCTGCCCAATGTCACCCATTAATGCTCCTGACTAAAGAGCCAGAACTAGATGTCATATATGCTTAATTACATTCCTTGACTGCATTCAGAGGCAGCAGGTCAATACCTGAATAGGATTTAGCAAGAACCAATGATAATGTGCATTTATAATCTGATTCTATGAAATTTATATACATCCTTGAATATAAAAAGGCACATTTACATCTGTCCCCTTCTTGATTCTGACAGAATCTGAATCTAATTAGTATCTACATTTAGCAGAAGAACTTGAGGCTAAGTGCAGTTAGAGACTTCCTCAATGTCAAGCAAAATGTAAGTAATGGAGCTGGAACTAGTTTCACTCAAAATCTCATGTTTTTTCCACTTCTAGCTGGGCAAAAATAAAGTACATGAATTTATTCTTGACATTCTAGCTTATTTGTCACAAATATTATAATTTGCATTGGGAAACACATAATTGAAGCAAAACTGTAAAATTCAGATGGAAGACCCAAAAAAACCACTTTTTTTTTTTTTTAGATGCATGGTAATCTGTTTTCTCATAAAAAGGTGCACATATGCAGGGATATTTTAATCAAAATGCCCAGTGGAATTCACACACTCATTAAACTCCTCAAGCAGAGAGCAATATAAACTAACACAGTGGAAATAAGGTCAGTGAACATAATGAGTGAAACACCTTACAAAGGGAAATTGGTGTGTAGCCTTGAAATCCTCATTTTCTACAGTTTGAGAAAATGTGTCTAGCTGCTAGGTTAGATTACCGCTGTGTAGCTGTGGTCGTGCCATTCAGAAGTAGAGTCGTACACAACTGGATAAGTCACCAGTAGGCACAAATGTGTGGAGAG
Source organism: Canis lupus baileyi (assembly GCF_048164855.1). Taxonomy (NCBI): domain Eukaryota; kingdom Metazoa; phylum Chordata; class Mammalia; order Carnivora; family Canidae; genus Canis; species Canis lupus. The sequence goes on from NC_132839.1 coordinate 79,865,276, forward strand.
AGTTGGTTAAATGTTTCCCATTTTCTAATTACCAGCAGTTTTCTTTAGTCATGGGACCTTCAAAAGGACCTCTCCCCCACATGTAACCAAGCTTGTGTATAAAAATTAGAAATAGATGAACATGGAGTGATTGACATAACACCATGTGAAAAATGGTTTGTGATTTGTAAAATGTTATGTCAATGCACGGAGTTTTTATCCATTAACAACTTCATCCTTCCACAAAATATATTACACAGCTATCAGATATCAGATACTCTCGTATCCCTGAGGGGGAAAAATGCATGGAATGTTCTGGTTGTTCCCAAGGGTTCTCATGGATAAAGCAGAGATAACTGCAGTAGAGTTTGGTAAATAGTTTAATAATGATGTGACAATAGACTGTAGGAGGGCACAGATGCTCCCTAGATGGGAGAGTCTTCCCTGAAGACTTGGATGGACCAGGAGCCAGGGAAATTGGATAAAGTAAGCAATAGCAAAGGCATAGAGTTGTTGAAATCCCATCATGTGTGCAGAAATAAGTAACTTGAGTGTGACTGTGTCATGGGCTGTAGGATTACCGATGAGTGTAGAGAAGAGAGTGGAAGCTAGCCTGCAAAATTAAATTCTGCAGAGTTCGTGCTGTCTCTCAAAAGCAACAGAGGCTCACAGAGGTCTTCCGGTACTATGGGATTGTATTTGTTCTTTTGAGATGACTGGTGAAAATATAGAACATATATAGAGGTAGGAGAAGATTAATGGCGATGAGGTTACTTTTAAAAATCATACCATAAAAAAAAAAATCATACCATAAGAACTTCACTATTGGAAGATTTTAAGACCACATCCTCAGATTGGTTCTTATTCCTTCTTCGATTGTACTCAATATTGCCAATATTTTAACTTAGATTTAGGTCTGGTCTATCTTTCATCCACGTGGACCTATAGAATAGCAGTTTAAAAATCGATCTCCTTGAATCTCGTGTAGGTTATCTGAAAATGGGAGTATTAGTCCAGATGTTCTCTAAGCACCTATATGTTCTAATATTTTTTTTAAGTTACAATTATCATATTATCACAACATGGTGCAGAGGTTTATTTGTGACATTTTGAGTAACATTCAGGAAAAAATGCATTTTGACTGGGGCTATGTGACTGTGGTGCCACAGAGCCAGCCATTTTCTTGTCCTGTCTTGAACTTTGTGATAGAAGCAAATAGGGAATGGAACCTAACTTCTGTTTGAGGAAGTTCCTATTTTTAATAAAAATAAGTGAAACTACTTGTTTTCCTTCACATCCTGGAACATTCTTTCAAGCTGATTTTCATCAACAGTGGGTTCTCCTTGGATTTTCTAGTTATTTACATTTGTATTTGACATCGTCTGTGGAAAAGAATTTTGGATTAGGATTCAGGAAATTAGATTCTAGACTTTGCTCTGCCTCTGAGCAGATGGATATGAATTTTAGATGTTATTTAATACTTTTATTTCATTATTCTGTGCCTTAATTTGCTTGTTTGTGATAGGAATGATGTCTATCATACCCTACTATAACATGACTTGTGTGTGTGTGTGTGTGTGTGTGTATGTGTGTGAATAGATTGAGAAGAGGTACTTAAGAATGTCTAAAATGCTGAAAGTTTCAAGCCTTTATTATCAGTAATATTGTCATAACCCTGTTTTTTTCCCCCTGGGAAATGCAAGGTATAATGGAATTATAGAAACTCAGAGCAAAAAAGAAATACGATAGACATAATCAGTTCTCACAACTAGTGCTCCTCATCTTCTTTCCACATGCCTCTTTGAATAAGTGACTGGGTGACTACCCATGACCAAAGAAATGTGTGGGGAAGAGTCAAATATCATTTCCATCTCTTAAAGAAAATCAGAGCTGGAAAATAGTTAAAGTGATAAAAACAGATTTTACTCAGGCACTATTACAACAGAGGGCAAAAGACCTCAGTGTTAAAGCAGGCTAAATTCCAAATACAACAAGGAAAAGTAGAATTTAGGCAGAGGGGGCTAGTGGACAGAAAATTATTTAGAGGGTAAAGAAATTCTTGCCAAATTGACCTAAAAGAATTCTTTCTGAAGGCAAGATTGCAACTTGAGGTTAAAGTGATTATATTTTGCCTGGCCATTGCTGGATATCTTAGTCTTTTTGTGCTGTTATAACAAAATACCATAAACTGGGTAGCTTATAAACTACAGAAATTTATTTCTCATACTTCTGGAGGCTAGGGCCTCCAAGATCGTGGAGCTAAAGATCTGGTGTCTGATAATTGACCACTTTCTGCTTCATAGAAGTTGCCTTCTCACTGTTAATTTCCCATTGTGAAAGGGAGCTTTCTGGGGTCTCTTATGAGGGCACAGATCCTATTCACTACAGCCCCCCCCCACCCCCGACCCAATCACATCCCATATATGGCTGCTCCTAATACCATTGCATTGAGGATTAGGCTTCAACATAAGAATTTGAGAGAGACATAAATCTTCAGTCTAAAATAGTGAAAGATGAAGAATTTGATCTGCTGTCATGGGAGATTAGATATTGAGAGTGGGGGAATCTCACTAACCTGACTTAGCACTTTTCTTGCTATAACTGGGATCTTGAGGACAAGACCAAATGTCAGGGCCCAGTCAAAAAGGAGCTCAGAGGAGCCCATCTAGAGTTTGGTTAAGGAGAGAGTCTCTGTCACATTCCAAAGCACACACTTGCTTATGTGTGACCCACCTGCACTTTCTGGAGTCATCCAAGAAAGCTACATTGTTCCAGATTGGATGGGAACAGGAGGCTTACCTCTAGTCACCAGATAGCTGTGTGGATCACAGCAGCCTCAGATGGTTGGAGAGTGGTCTGGATTTTCAGAAGAATTTGTATGAATTTTAAAAAGTACCAATGAGAATTTAACATTTTTTTCTTCATTATATCAGCATAACATTGCTCACCCTGGTGATACCAGGGCCCTTCGAAATTCTTGTTAATTTACCTAATTTTTTTAAGTGAGGAGGTGATTTTTAGAAAGATTCAATAACTTGTATAGAGTCCCATGTCTACCTTGTAGTAATTTATTACCAAAAAGAATTCCTGTCTATGGATCTACCAGCTTTTCACTGTTGTAAAAGCTATAATTTCTTTTGTTGTTGTTGTTGTTTTTTTTTTTTTTTGAAGCTATAATTTCTTATCATTTCAGTGTAAGATGAAAGAAGTTTTGTGTGTTGCTATAAGGCATGCATAATGTTTTTAAAAGACAGAAAATATATACTATTGAATATGTTTTAACATAATAGAATTCATTCAGTCAAATTAACAAAGCAACCATTTCCAGAGAGAGCATTTCTGTTTGTATTTGTGAGAAGCCAAATAAGTATCAAACTCCTGCCATTGGTCTCATTTATATGATGTTTCAAACTAAATGAAATTTCAAAACAAAACAAAAGACTAAGCATTGTATATTATTTGACAGATACCTAGTAAAATAATTAGTGACTCAATAGCAAAGCTGGAAAAAACAATATATTTGTCTATAATCAGTTCTGAAAAATACTATATATGTTCATCTGCAAAAGCCAAAAATAATTTTTAAAAAGTTCCAGAATTAATATGACATATTTTTCATGTGTGCTAAAGTCAGTAAAAATAAGGTATTTTCATTTTTTTAAAGATTTTATTTATGTATTCATGAGAGACACAGAGTATGAGAGAGAGAGAGAGAGACAGAGGCACAGGCAGAGGGATAAGCAGGCTCCATGAGGGGCCAACGTGGGACTCAATCCCGGGTCTCCAGGATCACAACCTGGGCCGCAGGTGGTGCTAAACCACTGAGCCACCGAGGCTGCCCAGTTATTTTCGTTTTAAATAAAATTCAATACTGCTACAATTTTATTTTATTATTATTATTTTGTTAGTTTAAGGAAACTTGGTTTATTTTTTTATTTTTTTTAATTTATTTTTTATTGGTGTTCAATTTACTAACATACAGAATAACCCCCTGTGCCCGTCACCCATTCACTCCCAACCCCCGCCCTTCTCCCCTTCCACCACCCCTAGTTCGTTTCCCAGAGTTAGCAGTCTTTACATTCTGTCTCCCTTTCTGATATTTCCCACACATTTCTTCTCCCTTCCCTTATATTTCCTTTCACTATTATTTATATTCCCCAAATGAATGAGAACATATAATGTTTGTCCTTCTCCGACTGACTTACTTCACTCAGCATAATACCCTCCAGTTCCATCCACGTTGAAGCAAATGGTGGGTATTTGTCATTTCTAATAGCTGAGTAATATTCCATTGTATACATAAACCACATCTTCTTTATCCATTCATCTTTCGTTGGACCCCGAGGCTCCTTCCACAGTTTGGCTATTGTGGCCATTGCTGCTATAAACATCGGGGTGCAGGTGTCCCGGCGTTTCATTGCATTTGTATCTTTGGGGTAAATCCCCAACAGTGCAATTGCTGGGTCGTAGGGCTGGTATATTTTTAACTGTTTGAGGAACCTCCACACAGTTTTCCAGAGTGGCTGCACCAGTTCACATTCCCACCAACAGTGTAAGAGGGTTCCCTTTTCTCCGCATCCTCTCCAACATTTGTGGTTTCCTGCCTTGTTAATTTTCCCCATTCTCACTGGTGTGAGGTGGTATCTCATTGTGGTTTTGATTTGTATTTCCCTGATGGCCAGTGATGCAGAGCATTTTCTCATATGCATGTTGGCCATGTCTATGTCTTCCTCTGTGAGATTTCTCTTCATGTCTTTTGCCCATTTCATGATTGGATTGTTTGTTTCTTTGGTGTTGAGTTTAAGAAGTTCTTTATAGATCTTGGAAACTAGCCCTTTATCTGATATGTCATTTGCAAATATCTTCTCCCATTCTGTAGGTTGTCTTTTAGTTTTGTTGACTGTATCCTTTGCTGTGCAAAAGCTTCTTATCTTGATGAAGTCCCGATAGTTCATTTTTGCTTTTGTTTCTTTTGCCTTCGTGGATGTATCTTGCAAGAAGTTACTATGGCCGAGTTCAAAAAGGGTGTTGCCTGTGTTCTTCTCTAGGATTTTGATGGAGTCTTGTCTCACATTTAGATCTTTCATCCATTTTGAGTTTATCTTTGTGTATGGTGAAAGAGAGTGGTCTAGTTTCATTCTTCTGCATGTGGATGTCCAATTTTCCCAGCACCATTTATTGAAGAGACTGTCTTTCTTCCAATGGATAGTCTTTCCTCCTTTATCGAATATTAGTTGACCATAAAGTTCAGGGTCCACTTCTGGATTCTCTATTCTGTTCCACTGATCTATGCGTCTGTTTTTGTGCCAGTACCACACTGTCTTGATGACCACAGCTTTGTAGTACAACCTGAAATCTGGCATTGTGATGCCCCCAGATATGGTTTTCTTTTTTAAAATTCCCCTGGCTATTCGGGGTCTTTTCTGATTCCACACAAATCTTTTTTTTTTTTATTTATTTATTTATTTTTTTTTTTTATTGGTGTTCAATTTACTAACATACAGAATAACACCCAGTGCCCGTCACCCATTCACTCCCACCCCCCGCCCTCCTCCCCTTCTACCACCCCTAGTTCGTTTCCCAGAGTTAGCAGTCTTTACGTTCTGTCTCCCTTTCTGATATTTCCCACACATTTCTTCTCCCTTCCCTTATTTTCCCTTTCACTATTATTTATATTCCCCAAATGAATGAGAACATATAATGTTTGTCCTTCTCCGACTGACTTACTTCACTCAGCATAATACCCTCCAGACAAATCTTAAAATAATTTGTTCTAACTCTCTGAAGAAAGTCCATGGTATTTTGGTAGGGATTGCATTAAACATGTATATTGCCCTGGGTAACATTGACATTTTCACAATATTAATTCTGCCAATCCATGAGCATGGAATATTTTCCATCTCTTTGTGTCTTCCTCAATTTCTTTCAGAAGTGTTCTATAGTTTTGAGGGTATAGATCCTTTACCTCTTTGGTTAGGTTTATTCCTAGGTATCTTATGCTTTTGGGTGCAATTGTAAATGGGATTGACTCCTTAATTTCTCTTTCTTCAGTCTCAGTGTTAGTGTATAGAAATGCCACTGACTTCTGGGCATTGATTTTGTATCCTGCCACGCTACCGAATTGCTGTATGAGTTCCAGCAATCTTGGGGTGGAGACTTTTGGGTTTTCTATGTAGAGTATCATGTCATCGGCGAAGAGGGAGAGTTTGACTTCTTCTTTGCCAATTTGAATGCCTTTAATGTCTTTTTATTGTCTGATTGCTGAGGCTAGGACTTCCAGTACTATGTTGAACAGCAGTGGTGAGAGTGGACATTCCTATCTTGTTCCTGATCTTAGGGGAAAGGCTCCCAGTGCTTCCCCATTGAGAATGATATTTGCTGTGGGCTTTTCATAGATGGCTTTTTTTTTTTTTTTTTTTTTTTTTTTTTTTTTTTCATAGATGGCTTTTAAGATGTCGAGGAATGTTCCCTCTATCCCTACACTCTGAAGAGTTTTGATCAGGAATGGATGCTGTATTTTGTCAAATGCTTTCTCTGCATCTAATGAGAGGATCATATGGTTCTTGGTTTTTCTCTTGCTGATATGATGAATCACATTGATTGTTTTATGGGTGTTGAACCAGCCTTGTGTCCCAGGGATACATCCTACTTGGTCATGGTGAATAATTTTCTTAATGTACTGTTGGATCCTATTGGCCAGTATCTTGTTGAGAATTTTTGCATCCATGTTCATCAGGGATATTGGTCTGTAATTCTCCTTTTTGGTGGGGTCTTTGTCTGGTTTTGGAATTAAGGTGATGCTGGCCTCATAGAACGAATTTGGAAGTACTCCATCTCTTTCTATCTTTCCAAACAGCTTTAGGAGAATAGGTATGGTTTCTTCTTTAAACGTTTGATAAAATTCCCCTAGGAAGCCATCTGGCCCTGGACTCTTGTGTCTTGGGAGGTTTTTGATGACTGCTTCAATTTCCTCCCTGGTTATTGGCTTGTTAAGGTTTTCTATTTCTTCCTGTTCCAGTTTTGGTAGTTTTTGGCTTTCCAGGAATGCGTCCATTTCTCCTAGATTGCCTAATTTATTGGCGTATAGCTGTTCATAATATGTTTTTAAAATCGTTTGTATTTCCTTGGTGTTGGTAGTGATCTCTCCTTTCTCATTCATGATTTTATTAATTTGAGTCTTCTCTCTCTTCTTTTTAATAAGGCTGGCTAATGGTTTATCTATCTTATTAATTCTTTCAAAGAACCAACTCCTGGCTGTTGATCTGTTCCACAGTTCTTCTGGTCTCGATTTCGTTGAGTTCTGCTCGAATCTTTATTAACTCCCTTCTCTTCTTGGGTGTAGGATCTATTTGCTGTTTTTTCTCTAGCTCCTTTATGTGTAAGGTTAGCTTTTGTATTTGATGTACCAGCACTTTAGCTGGTTTAGGAACTAAACCAGAATCATCAAAATTGCAAATTTTAGAGTAAAATAATTACCATTTTCTAATGAATCTTGATAAACTTTTTTCCTGCTAATAATAAAGTGAGTCATTGATAATGTAAAATGATATATCTGAAATGTTCTCTATCTATAAATAGAAGTGAATAAAGGAAGACTCATGATGACACTTACTGTATTCTTTTGGTAAATACTCATCTAACCCTTTGGAAAATATAAAGGTCAGAAATCCTCGAAGAATTGCTTGAATGATTTAAATTCTGTGTTCTTATTTATTATAATCATAACTCTCATTGTTTTAAAACTGAACATATTATAAACTGGTGTAAACTTCTTTTACCAGTATATTCAGTTTTATTTGAGTAGGTAAGTCTAGGTTCTTGGACTCAAATGTGGTACTTATATAAGCAAAGCATGTATGCTCTAAGTCACAGTTGGAAGAAATATTCTATTAAATCAGTTCATCTCTCTAGGTATCTACTTTTGCTTTTCTTATCCAAATGCCAGAATTGAAGGAAAATATCTTTAAATCTTTTTACCATGTAAACGCTAAGCATGTCAGAAGCTGAAAAAGCAAAAAGGTAGCAACTGTAATCTACTATCTACTTGCCCAATTATCTTTCTATTATATATTTTATTTTTTAAATTGTCCTTTATTTTTTTCCTCTGTTGTTCTTAGTTATGGTTATCTTTCCATTTGAAAATATTGTAATTAGTAATTCCTATAGAGCTCTTCACTTTGACACTTCAATTCTTAGAATAGGTGCTGTGTAGTCACACTCAGAATATGAAAGAAAGATATCCTCCTTGAGAAATTCCAAGGCCACCAAGGCCAAAGTGCATGATTTATAAATTACTTTGTCTTTCTCTGAAGACCAACACTCAAAAATCAACAACACATGAACTATTTAAGTCTAAATCCTATTCAAGCAGAATTCTCCTAGGGACCATCACTGAAATTCCTTGTACAAGTTTTTACAAGCAATACATTAAGGGCAACTAGTTACTAAAGTTGTCGATTTTTTTAACTTGGCAGAAAAGTGCCAGAGGTAAAACTTCTGTTAAAAAATATCATCCTGAAGAAAGGGTTATATTGTCTTAAATTATTTCAGTGTCCCTCTGGATCTGAGTATAATGATACCTCATTTACTTAGTCCTCTGGTAATGAAGCTACATTATAACAGTCAACTAACTTAAACAAAAGAAAAGAGACAGGCACAATTTTTGGGAAATGAAATAGAATTGGCAGTAGAGAGGTGAGAGCAGTGTAAGTGGTGTTTTCTTTCAATGCAACTGCTGATATATAATGCCAGGGAAATCCATTTAGAAACATAAGTAGGTCACAATAGGCTTCCAGACATTTAGCAAAGGGGAAAGCCTAATTTCCACAACTCGAGCATTTGGAGAACCTCCTAGAGAGACAGGTCATCTGGTGATGAAGAGTGCTGAATTGGGAGTCCTCTTCCTATATTTTCACCCTAATACTGAAAACCATCACTGACTCAGAGAAGCAGGGAAACATGACTCAATTCATCTTGGACTGTATCCCACATTTAATATTCACATTATCTGTAACTCATGTAGTTACATTACAAACTGTACCATAAGGCACTAGAACACACTCTGTCAATAGTGAAAGCAATCATGTTTGATGATTCTGGCAACAATAAATAATTCTGTGTAAATTAAAGCATAATGTATTTAGAATCAGTCTTTTCTCTGAATATAGTATTTTCCACTGGTAGCACTTGAGGAGAGTTTCCTTAAAGTCTCTGTGTTTCACTCCTATTTTCTCTAGAAAATAAGTAGAGTGAGAATTGCCTAGGATGCCTGTAGGGGGCAAATGTGAAAGAATCTGTGGAAAAATGTGGCATAAATTTTCATTATTAGTATGTTTTCTATTAAATGTAACAGTCAATATACAATAAAAGTAACGAGTGGCCTCATTTCACATTGAATGAAAGCTTACAAACTTGGGTTAAAGTTGAACTATTTTTTCCTATTTTGGTAGACATAATTCTAAGAGTGATCCTCAATGACCTTGGCCTTGAATTATTCTCCTTCCCTTGGAATATGGCCAGAAGTAGTGAAAATGATGAAACTTCACTCCTGTGATTAAGTTATATTACATGGCATGATTGACCTCAAGATAGGGAGGGAGACTATGTGGGTAGGCCTGATATAGTTGCACAAACTCTTTAGGAGCAGAAAATGTTTTCTGGATGATGGCAGAAGGGGCATATAAGGATAAAATACTAATACTAATACATTGATAAATAGTGAGATCCTCTAAATTCTTCTTACTCATAGATCTCTTTATTGCAACACTGCAAAATTCCTCACCAGCCAAAAAAATACAGAAGTCTCATTTATCTAACCAAACCAAAGAGCATCACACACAAAAATAAAGAGATAGTGAAGAGCAGCATGTGGTCTAGTCTGTTGTACACATCCCTAAGAATACTTCTGCCATCGGTCCTCATAGGGATTCGTTAACTTTTCAGGTGGTTTTCCCAGTTGGGATTTAATTTTGATATATCTTGACTCTATGCATGAGTCTGCCTTTTTCCCTCTGGTATCCTCATCTTCTTTATGTCAAGCACTTATTTTCACTTTCAAATTAAACTCAGAAGGTGCTGGGTTTCTCTTTCATGTTCAATCCCATAATTTTGCTTTGTTATTTCAAGCAAACTTGTGTGTGTGTGTGTGTGTGTGTGTGTGTGTAAAAAGAAAATCAGTCTACAACAAAGCCATCTGGAAATCCTGTTAAGAATTAAAAGAAGGTCGCTTGTGTTTTTTACAAATTTTTATAATTCCCTTGTGAATAATGCAAAGAAATTACTTTCTACTTCAGGAGACATACCTTCTATGTGAAGTTCAGGAAGGCCTCACTTATCAAAGATCTAAGACTGCAAGGGACCTGAACAGATCTTTTCACTCATGTTAAAAGATAAGGCATAATACCATTTTACCAATGATATCAGGGACATGCAGAAAGGTTATATTGTACTTTTCAAAGCTATGGTATTATGTGATTTGGAGAGTAGAACGAGCAGAGGAGAAACTACATCCTTTGCCTATTAAAAATTATTTGCATTAAAACAACACAGAGAAAATCCCTAGGCTTGAGTCATTATGGCAGATTGTAGAACAAGTTGATAAACATCTGTGTACCTCCCAATCACAAACCCCTGCTCAGAGAATGGGATAAAGGAGCATCAAAATAAACCCATCCTAAGGGGCTCAGGAGCATTAGGGAAGCAGAAATCTGCACTGAGGACTCTCTTATAATAGCAAGTGATAAACCTGGAGGAGAAAAGTGTAATAGGTTGAGAATTAGTTGGGAACAGGTTCTGCAGTGGCCAGGTAAGGTCTCAAGGGAGAAGGAGAATTTTGATATGTGCCAGGAAGGTTGGAATAATATTTTCTTAAACAGAGAAGTATAAAAGCATGCAATCATGTACAAGTAAGTTTACTTCTGTACCA